>NC_050186.1:21250901-21538401 GCF_008315115.2 Sander lucioperca | reverse complement strand
TCTCACGATTTAATTAATAGATAATTAATCTCCTTAAAGCTTCACTGGCTTCACACACACTCAGCATTTCCGCCTTTAATGATAGGACAGCTCAGACATGAAAGGGGAGAGGGGGAAGACATGCAGGAAATCGTCAAAGGTCGGACTCGAACCCTGGACCTTCTGCGTCGAGGAATAAACCTCAATATATGTGTGCCTGCTCTACCAATTGGGCTAACCGGCCACACCCCATCAGTCATTTTACGCCTCATTCCCTAATCTAATCTTTCTCTCCATTCATTGTCTGCATTTTCTCTTCTTTCCATCTTTATCTCTCTTCCACTCACACCCTGACTGAGGAGAGTGGGGAAAAAAAGTGATAGTGGTCACCATGGAAACAGCCCAGCAACAGGCTGGGTCCTAGAAACCAATCAAAGCCTGCTCTGGCTCTGCGTCTTATCCAATGGGAGAGGCAGAAGAGGGGGGTGTACAGGGGGTTTGTGGTTTGTGTGCCCGTCAAGGTGAATGCTCTGGGAGGCGTGTGTCACTGCCCGATGTGAGTCGAGTGCAGATGTGAGTCGCGCATGCGTCACTTTGCGACAAGTAGCCTACAAGATGCTAACGGCTTTTTGAGCTAACGCACAGTCTATGAGCTACCGTTAGCAATCAAACAATCATAGATAGCTAAAACATTTTTGAAATGACTGCTGCTGCTGGCTACAAGTTAGCAATCAAACACAATAAAGGCTGTCACTTAATGGTGTTTTGAGCTAACGTTAGCAATCAAAGAGTCATAGATAGCTAAAACGTTTTTGAAATGACTGCTAGTGTTAGAATATATTTTGTGAAAGTGTTGAGAAAAGGTTTTAGAGTTAATGGGGCTGACCTCAATGCCTCTGTTTCCCTGGGTTAAAGGAAGGGTGAGAAAGAAACAATGGTCAGCACTATGCAAGCGCGGGATTTGTGACACTGTATGGAAATGACCTGGCTCTCATGAAAACTCCTTAAAGTTTGCTGGAGATTAAAACACAGGTGTTCAAAATCCAACAATAGCGGCTTGCTTCTTCTGAGCTGAGAATTGGAAGTAAATGGCCTTGTTTTTTATACAGTGTTACAAATTAGTCAGGAGCCGGCTGGAGCCAGAAGATCTGGACCGGATCCAAACTGATGAGGGCACCACCAGGGATGGGACAGAAATGGATAAATAGACAGTATCTTAACTTAGCAGCACCTGATGCTAGGGGAGACTCTGTTGGTCCGTTAGGAGATATAGACTCTGCCTTGTATCAGATCCATGTACATGTACATGTATTTGTATTCTGCAATATCATTCACTAAACTTGTTATTAACTTTAACTGGATGAATCTTGGTCTTGATTTGATTCCTGAGTTTTATTTCTTTGATCTACCAGTAAACGAACACAAAATAGTGACCAAAGAATTGGAGTCAGATCAAGTCTGGCCTTTTTAGGGCCAGACCGGACAAATTGGTCACATTTTAGATCGAAATCCTTCACTAGCTAAAAGTTAATCAAACACAACAAAGGCTGTCACTTGAATGGCATTTTGAGCTAACGTTAGCAACCAAACCGTCATAGATAGCTACAACGTTTTTGAAATGATTACCATCTTCTGTTATTGTATGTAAAGAGAAACGTTTATTATTTTATAGATTTCACAAATTTCAGTATGACACGTTATGCCGTAAACAGTTTAAATCTGAGCATGCGCGACTCACATCTGCACTCGACTCACATCGGGCAGTGACAGCGTGATCAGGAGCACTTACTTCCTGGTTGGACTGAGAATGTCAGCATATATGTGTAGAAGAGAGACGCTTTTTTTAATGAAAACTAATTATTAAAACAAGTGGACTTTTTCTTTGGTCGTTTGGAAGTTTAAAAAATACATTTAAATTCAAAACAAATTTTTGAATAGTGACTTTACTAATGAGAGAGTAGTAACACCACCTGGCAGTTAACAAGATGGATGACACACATTAGAGCTTCTGATTTTATTTCTGTCAGACTCATTGAATCTGCCTGAGAGTCGTATCAAGTAATGGGGAAACCTTCTGCAAAGGACAAGGAACATGAACTTCTTTATTACAATATTTGGAAAATATCAAAATGTCATAACAAGACATACAAAACATGTGCAATAGAGCATAGAACAACATAATAAAGTGCAGTTAATGGTCATAGTGCAACAACTAGTGTCCCCAGACACATTCCAGACTTCCAGGCATCTTTTCAAAAGGTACTGTGCAAAAACAACAACAGTGTTTCTAACAGTTGCGTGACCAGAGACGTTGGCTAATTTCCTCCTGAACAGGTAGCTAGCTAAGCATTAGTTTCAGGCTAATTTATCACGGCTACAAGGGACGGGCATTTTATGTCATTTCAACATTTGTGTACTCACATTGAATTATATAGCTAGAGTACCCGAGTTGGTTACTCGCAAAAACAATTGAGACACTGCCAGTAAAGTGATCCCGACGGGTCCTGGCTAACCGTGGCTAACGCAGCCATGCTAACCATGCTAACGGCTAACGTTAACAGATGAGCAGGCAAGCAGCCCACGGCTGTTTACAACGTGTAACCTGTACAGCGGTCGTAGCCGACAACGGTGAGTTATTAGAAGCCAAGAGAGGGGGGCTCAATCAGGAAGAGAGGACTGTGAGTTTGCCGTGAACATGCCGTTTTTTAGGTCGGGTAAAGTTGACTCTCGGCCACTTCGTCGTGACCTCCTTCTTCTGAATGTATCGACTGGAACACTCTGAAGCGTATACTGCCCCCATCGGTTCCGGAAGAGGTGCAGCACCGATGCTGCTAACACTGGCATTGTCGCTAACGGTGCCTACGGTGCTTCAAAAAATGGACATTGTCAGGGCGGCCTCTAGCTCACCCAGTAAGAGCGTTCGCCCCAGGCTTAGTCCTCCATGGCGCAGGGTTCGAATCCGACCTGCTGCCCTTTGCTGCATGTCATCCCCCATCTCTCTCCCCCTTTCATGTCTATCCACTTTCAAATAAAGGGAAAAGCCCCCCAAAAAATCATCTGGGCAAAAATGGGCATCGTGGGTGTTTTGTCATTTTAGAACCGGAAGGTGTCGGTAGTATCGGTTCTTGTGACATCCCTAGTAGCAACCACTGAACCATCATTGGATGCGGCTCAAATGTAGCATTGCACTCATGTGCATGTGTGTTGAAAGCAGGCCCCCAGGAAGTGTGCCGGGCTTTAAAGCAAATTGAACATAATGGCAGTGGAATTGCAACTCCGGGCCCGTCACATGATGTCCTCTAGCCCAAAAAGACTCATTTCAGTTCCCATATACTTACATGGTGAAAGAGACGTTTGTAAATCATAATTTTTTTTGAGCGCGAATGGTTTTGCTCCATAACCATTAATGCAACAATATTCTGTAATTTGTGAACAATGTTACAGTATTTGGCTGTTTACTAACTTTTCTTTTTTAATGAGTACTTTCATCATCGTCTTGTTGTCTAGCCACTTCCCTTGGAGACTCTCATGAAGAACAAGAGCATACGTTTTTTTCAAATGCCCAAAAATGACATATGTTGACGTCAAATGCCCCACAGTATATAGCGCCTGTTGTAATTATGACTCTTGTCTGTAGAAAGAAAAGGAGGAAATGGTGTGACAACCTAACCAAACCTTAACTTTAACAGTGTAAGATCTGAAGATTTGGAGAGAATAGATCAATAGTTATTTTGTTGTTTCATTTGGTGGACTCGTTCTTTGAGTTGCATTATATGGCTCACACAAAACTTGTATTTCAAGCATTAGCTTGGATGGGAAGATCATCAAATCTATTTTAAAGGATCCCACTTTGCTGTCAAAGCTTTAAACAAATGTGCGGGAAAAAAACAAAAGTTATGCAGACAGTCATTTCAGACAGTGAAACTCTAGGATCGATGGACAGCGAGGCTAAAAGGCAGTCAACTACGGAAATGGCATTGAAAAGCTGACATTTAATTAACATGAACCTTTGTCCAGAGTTTAACTAGCTGTCAATTATGCCACTGCAACTGTAGGATGAAATTGATTAAACATCTCATTTACTATTGGGACACAATAGATACAGATGATCAATCAGAATAACCTTAGGATGCAAGAAGTGGCAAATTACAGCACCATGGCTGTATATAAGACCATACACTACTTTACCACAATTGGTTCAAATTTAAAAGACAATCTTGTGTCCACAAGCAAAAGAGTGGAGTTACCCAAGGCTCAATTCTGGGGCATCTTTTGTTCACAACAAATAACAAATAATCTTAGAACAACCACACAGGCAACACTTTCATCAAATTGCTATAATCCTGTAGATTTTTTGCATCACCAAATTGAAACTATTAATCTGTGCCAATTTTCTACAACTAAGTATACAAATGCAATATTTAAACAAGATAAAGCTGATACTTAGTGTGCAGTTCAGCCAAGAAGACAGCCATAAATTGTGTCATTTTGGATCCAGATTCAAATTTTCAACAGATTTTTACAACAATATCCACTCTAGTAAAATGTCGCAATTTCTAACTCTTCATCGACAATTCCAAAGTTCCCTCTTCCACTCAGGTCAAGAGCCCACCTTTAAAACCTCCCTCAAAACCCACATATTCTGAAAGGCCTACCCCACATGACCTCACTCTCCATCAAAATCATGGATGGATTGCTTTCTTTTAATTTTCTATCTCAGTCTTTTAAATGTGTTTGTTTGAATTTAATTATATTTGCCTTTTTAACTGTAAGGTGTCCTTGAGTGCTATGAAAGGCGACCATAAATAAAATGTATTATTATTATTATTATTATTAATATAAAAAGCAAAAGCCAACCATTACAAGTAATGGTGCTCAATCATGACATCAAACACATATTAATGCCTTTATTTTAAGTCTCAAGACTGAAAAAAGATGAATACATTTGCAGTGTCACCGCCAGTGTTTTAGTTTGACTGTTTAGATAATTAAAAGGTATTTATTTAGAAGCGGGCTGGCTGCTAGTTAGCTAGCTAACGTTAGCATGCTATTCCACCAAGTTTCCATGCTACATAAATAAGCCAGACAGAGTTGTCCCTCATCTGGCGATAGAAACCCTGCTTTTCCCATAGACTGTATATAAGAAGGCTTTTCCCGTTCTGTTAGCTCAGAGCTCCACAGCCTAAGTCCACAGGTACAAATTAGTTTTGCACCAAATGTATCGTCAAGAGTGTTGTGAAAGTCGAGGTGCGCAGATTGGCCACTTTGTAATGCGAGAGAGCACATATGTGAAGTTGCAGTGACAGATTCCAGAGGTTGTAATCACTGAGTTGTGGTTGTGATGGAAAATGAACCAGAGTAAAAAAAAAAGTATACGAGTAAATGTTGCATTATAAGTTTGCAGCTGTCATTGTGTTCATGTAAATATCAATCTACACATTTGTGAATATTTTTTCTGTAACTTCACATTCAGAATACAGGTGTGTGAACATTTTCTACAAGTGCAAATTTCAACTTACAAGTTCAGATTTTTTTTACAAGCTCTCATGTTTTTTTTCTTTGTATGACTTCAAATTCAGATCACATGTGTGTGAATATTTTTTACAAGTGCAAATTTTATTTTTACAAGTGCAAATTAAATTTTTACAAGTGCAAATTTTAACATACAAGTTCAGATTTTTTGTTCTGCAAGTTCTCACATTGTATTCTACAAGCTCTCCCTTTTTGCACCATATTTACCTTCATATCCAGAGGACAGTTCATGCTTTCGCGGCGAAAAAAGTTTATTTCCCCCTCAAAAATAGGTAATTGAGCACTGTAGTGGTTATGATCATATCAGTGACTATGTAACTACATGGAAACGGGACAAATGATGCCTGGTTCTTGTAAAGTAACAGCATTACAGAAGGCTGGCTGTAGTCTTGCGCTGAAGTCCCGTGGGATTTCAGTTGTAGCAGGAAAAGGTAAACAGCAGTGTGCAGATCGGAGCGTGGTGTGAGAAGAGTGAAGAGCGGAGGTGTTCACAAGGGAAGAAGCTTGGAGTAACTTATGGAGCTAGAGCTATATGAAGGTAAATATGGTGCAAAAAGGCTCTCCCTTTTTGCACCATATTTACCTTCATATCTGGAGGACATCCACCAGACCAGCGGGCTCCCGTGTATTGTTGTCGGCCGCGGCAGGTGAGGAAGGCGGGGAGGAATTAGAAGGATGCCGGTCGGCCCTGCTAGCCTGGCTAAGGCAACTAACACACAGTTCACCACTGCAGAGACTACTATTCACCAACGCTAGATGGATCGCACACAAAATGGATATATATGCTACAAATACACAGGGAACTGCTGCGTGATGATTATTACCGAAGCCTGGCTGAACACTCACTCATCCCAGACGGCAGCTAGCAGCTAACAGGGTAGGTGAATTTAAACAATGTCTGAGTTGAAAACGCATCTTGTTGTCATGTAAGGGCCCTGTTCACTGTTCATGTTGCACAGACATCTTAATTGCATTTTGTGTCTGTTAAGAGGCACAAAAGCACTCTTTATGATATGCCCCCAAAACTGCCGTTTTAGCTAAGTGGGAGCTCTCGGCATTAGCTACAGCAGCTCCAGTTAGCTAGCACCGATTCGGCTTGTTTTTTTTTTTGCTATCAACAGTACTCACATACTTATAGCGATCAAAATTAGCGTAAAAATTGGTTTAAACAGGTTTAAAGGCAAAACACTGAACATCTCTGATTTGCTTTTACAATATTAAACACCCTCCAGACTTCCCTGGAGCTATCTTGTTAAATGTTTCTTGAGTCAGCACACAACACAGTGAATCAGCATTTACTCATTGAGCCACACATTGGTTAAAACAAAGTGCCATAACATTCGTGGCTTGCTATGTACCTATCTCTAAATGTAGCCTGGAAGCTTTTATGTTCACTGCATGCTAAACGTTTTTACCCATGCTTCTACCTATTTTATGCGTTTTATTTTATTTTCACTTATTTTCTAAATTAATCTTTGCCTTTGTGAGCACTTTAAAACAAATCTCTGTGTATGAAATGTTCAGTATACAGTAATATTACATCGAAAGTTGATTGAAAACTCTCCTGAATCTGAAACCATCTTTTCATTGGTTGCTAAAACACTGCTGTGTTTTACTAACTATGTTTCTTCGAAGATTATTTTTTTGGGGTCCTTTTCCCTTTATTTAGACAGTGACAGTGGATAGAGAGAGATGGGGGATGACACACAGCAAAGGGCAGCAGGTCGGATTTGAACCCGCACCGCTGCAGGATGCTGGGTGAGCTAGAGGCCGCCCCACTAACCATGTCTCTTAAAACAAATTATGTTTCCATACAGCTAAACTGCTTTCTAAATTACGTTTTGTGTGTGTGTGCGTGCGTTTGTGTGACTACCACAATCCGTGCCAGTCATCCCACGATCACATGACCTACCAAGTCAGGATATGGTTGCTAAGCAACACACTTTCATCCTCCCTCGCTCCCTCCGTCCTGTCTTTTATAGTCCATCAAATAGTTATTATGTGGGTGGGGGGGTGAGAGAGAGAGAGTTTATTTATAGAAGCCTTGTCAAAAGAGGGGGAATTACCGTGTTGAGTCTAAAAATAAACTTGCCATCTCTCTCTCTCTCTCTCTCTCTCTCTCTCTCTCTCTCTCTCTCCATCTCTTTCTCTGTTTTTTTTCTTTGCTCACTCGCTTTCTGTGGCAGATTCATTCATAGATGCAGTGAGGTGACAAGGATGCATTAGAAGTGTGGGAGTGAGAAGCAAGAAGATCCAGTTGTGAGATATTATCCAATCCTACTGATTGATGAGAGGTGTTAACTCTCTATTCATACAACAATAGACATATAGTAAACTGAGGAGTAGTAGTAAACATTCAGTAGACAAATAGAATATAGACACATACTGTACAATAGACAGCAATATACATATAGGCACATATCAACATAATATACAGAGATACAAATATACAAGTAAGACATAATATCAAGACAAGTACACATGGAGTGGGATGTAAAGTGCAAAAAGTAATAGTGCAAAGTAGTGTGCAAGATGCATATATTAACATGCTATTTTACAACTTGTACCTTCATATTGACAAGTTGCACAGCAGCAAAGACAAAGTTTTCAAAACACAAACCTTAAAGTACTAAATTATACACTTTCTCCATTAACGTTGCTGTCATAGAACCCATCAAACTGTAACCACTGCTGTCCCTGTAATGGTTGGATGGCATAACAGGATGACAGGGTGACAGTGACAAGGTTGTAGGATGGAGTAGAAGATGTGTGGAAACTGAGTGACTAAAAGGTGTATAGAAAAATAGGATGGAGAGAGATATTCAGATTGAAAGATACAGGCAGATATGCAAAGACAACAGGAGTTGTAAATTAGCATTTTCTCCATTCAACCATTCATTTATATAATGAATGGTAAGATACTGCATCCTAAACGGAGACTTGCATTTTTTCTTGTTAGATTCCTTATCAGCTAGTCATCTAACAGCTTATCATCACCAAAATGTCGTTTATCGTCACTGTTTGTAATGATTTACAGTTGAGTTCCTTCCAGACTGATTAGAGAAGCTTTTCAATGGGTCAGAGCTCTCATTCTCATTTTGAAAATGACTTTTGGCAGCAGCATTAACATTAACAACACCACACAGTTTGATTGTGTCTCTAACGCTCTCTTTTCTTGCTGTCCACCAAAGTGAGGACCATTCAACCATTGTGCAATATACAAGGTGTTCAGCACAACATTTATCACAGCCATTACTTTGTGGTGTTGTTGCACTGGATGACATTTAATTGCAAGTTGTTACTGTGTCCTCTCCCTGTATAACAAGGCCAAATAGGGCTAAACTAAGGCTAACTTATTCCTCTTGTCTCCCACTGCACAGCTGCAAGAAACACTACTGCTGAAATCTAAATCATACACTTTCCCCATTAACGATGCTGTCATAGCTGCCTTCACCCAAAGTTAAATCACCCTGCAGCTTCCATGAAAGGGAACCATTTTAGACAGTGCTGTGCAGGAGCGGGTGTTAAAATGCAAAGACAACGGGAACTGTAAATTACCATTTCCTCCATTCAACCATCCATTTATATAATGAACAATGGGAATGCTGCTGGACTATTTCTTGGTGGGCCACAGTGAAGTCTTGGGACAACCAACATTGGAGACTCCAGAAAAGAATGTAAATAGGCCCAATAGTTCCTGAAAAATGTGGAAATATTCCTTTAATTTTAACACCATATAGAGGCCACTCATCTTGACCATAGTCCAGTTCCTCCAGGATTTCGCGGCCTTTTTTTGAGATTGTTGCGGCCCAAAATGCCTGATTTTGCGGGAGCTTTTGTAAAAATTGCGATAAAAGTTGTGATGTCTTTTGTTTGTTTGTTGCAATTAAGTTGCGGGAGACAAAGAAAGTTGCAAAAAAAAGAAATGAAGTGAAAGTGAAGAAAAAAAGTGATTTTTTTTTTTTCTTTGTATAGTTATTTAAAAATAAAAAGGAAACTTGTTTTGGGGAGAATAAAACTACTCTGGGCTGAGTTTTCCTAGTAACCTTACCAAAAATGGCTGGTGGATTTAAGACAAAAAATCATTTATTGAATGAATCAAATTTGAAATATCTGTCAGTGGCTTGTTGATCTTTACATTGTTAGTTCATTTCCTATCCTGGCCTGGGACACACATTCACACGCTATTCCCGCTTGGTCCGTGGCTCTCAGAGTCACATACTGACGTAAAGTCTGGCACATGGGACTGCGGGGATTGGTTGAAGTTGTGGGAAACTCCGGTTATTGGTCAAATTTGCGGAAAAGTTGCAGTGATTGGTCAAAATTGCGAGTCGCACCAAAGTTGCGGTGATTGGTTGAATTCGCGTGAATTGGCGCGATTGCGACATGGCGAAATCCTGGAGGGACTAATAGTCTAATAATGGATACATATACAAAAAAAAAAAATCATTACTAAAATGTCTAGAAAAGATAAAGCTTGAATGTGTAAAATGATGAATGAACTGAAGTGTGAAGAAGTTCTGTCATGGTTCATTTTCAGTGACTGAAGGTTGTTTTCTTCACAGGTTGGTGTTGAGTAATATTTGTCCTCACTGTTTGTATTTATTCACAACTGAGTTCATTCCAGGCTGAATAGAGAAGCTTTTCAACAGGTCAGAGCATGCATTCTCATTTTGAAAATGACTTTTAGCAGCAGCAGCAGCAGCAACACCACCAAGGCCTTTTTACAGTTGCCACAGCCGACCTGTCGCGTGCCAATGTGATGTCAAAATGACGTAGATCTCGCTGGCGCACCAGGATTTTGAGGTCGCGCACCACTCTATTTTTTTCAGCGGCGCACGACAAAGTGGAAACAGGAAGCATGGACGAGTTCGAGGGGAACCGGATGCCAGGACTCTCAGAGTGACTGCAAGTCTCTCTTGTAAACTTACTGGGTTAAGATGAGTTCTTTTATGGTGAAAGTAAGGCTTGATCCGACGAAGTAGGTCATCGAATTAAATTTAAACATTGACGTCAATGCTGCTGCCAGTTCTGCCGTTGTTTACCTTTTTCTTCTTCTTCTAGTCCGTAGACATAGCAAAGTCAGTAGCCTTTCCTCATTAGCGCCACCTTTGTTCAGGAGAAGACTGCAACTAGTGTCGAGACCACCACGCGCGAGTATAAACAGTTATGGCGCTCCTATGACGTCACATTTGCGCACGACAGGTCGGCTGCGGTGAATATACCGGACGAACTCTCTCTTTTCTTTCTGTCCACCAAAGTGAGGACAACGGTGCAGTATATAAGGTGTTCAGCACAACAATTATCACAGCCAATACTTTGCGATGTTGTTGCACTGGATGACATTTATCTTGACTGTATTTGTGTGCAGAATTCCTGCACACCTATATCTAATATCTGACCAGTAAAAGATCATTTTTTTTTAAGTAGATGAATTCGAAGTATTTCAAACAATGATTTCTGCCATTGTCTTTTTTTTTTTTTTAAATAAACCTAAAACGCTGCATAGTTTTCATACTAGTTAATATAAAAAACACAATTAAAATGCTAGTAGTTTATCCTGTATAAGCACAGCTCTATAAAAGCTCAGTGATATTTAATAATAAATGGCATGCAGTCCTTGGCTCAGTCACATGTAAAGCCATTACAAAACGCTGATAAATGCACAAAACTGACTGCAGAACTGTTAATATAAATTCTTAACAGTCTCACAGAAAACCACCACTCATGCCATTACTATTAAACATGCGTGGAACAATATTATTGCACTAGTTCTCATTGCTCATAGACTCTAAAACAGCAGTTTTAAGCATATATTTACACGGCAATGTAATTGCACCATTGTACAAGACACTTGCAGACCATGCAATCAACAGATTTCTGCCATATAGTAAGTGTTCATATTATTGTGTCCACCCATGTATCTGTTCAAAATGGACAGCTGTTTAACTTCCCCTTCTGTCATCTAAATGTTACATTATGTAGTTTTTGGTTGCTATTGTGCTACTATACCCTGACGTGACAAAAGGTATAATATGTAACATTTCCACATTAAAATATCTAAAAACAACTAGATCTAATATATTTTGTTGAGTTGTGTACTTACATTATCCCAAATGTTTCCAACTATGTAAAAACCCAAAGTAACGCCATTTTATTCAAGGTTACATTTGGTCCCCTGCAGTGATGCCAGGTAACGCGTTACTTGTAACTTGTTACTCTAATCTGACCACTTTTTTCAGTAACGAGTAATCTAACGCGTTACTATTTCCAAATTAGTAATCAGATTAAAGTTACTTATCCAAGTCACTGTGCGTTACTATTTTTGTCATTTTCCTTAGTAAAAATATATATTGTTTTTTGCTTTCTTCTTGCGTCTCGGGGAGTGAAGTCACGTATGCGACGACAAGTCACGTTTTCAGTATGTGGACAGGTCACGTTTTCAGCATGTGGACAGTTAACGTGTACCATGCAGAGACACAAACGTAAACAACAATGGAGGGAGGAGAGAGATGCGCGTTTTCAGGCTGGAAATACAGTCACTATTTTGAGTTTGTGTCAGCTAAAAAAGGCAATATTAAGGTTCGTTGTACACTCTGTGCTGGTGGGACAAAGTGCTATCTAGCTACAAAAATACTACGTCAAGCAGCTCATAACGACCGACAATTGCGTTTTTTGTTAGGCAGCGGCCTCTCGTGGCTGTAGTAATTATCGCGAGAGCAAACGAGGAAATGAGGTGACAAAGTATAAGAGCGCCAAGGGATAGGTCAAACAAACACTGGACAGAAGACGGGTTTGTGTCCCATTTGAAACCAAAAGTCAACTGTCATTTTGAAATCACCTACGAGTTTTACGAACCTTAGTCTGTGAATGTCCCTGATGTCACGTTACGTCCTCATTGTAGTAGTTTTATGTGTTGTTTTAAGCCAATCTGTGATGTTATACTAACCCAACCTTAGAATGTTTGTTGCCTAAACTTAACTAGTTTCACAACTTTTACTACGTGTTTAGAACTGCGCCCATTACGTTAAATAGAACAGTCACGTGATTACGAATACATGATTAAACTGCCACCGTGGTGGGAGTCTTTGGATATCACCCCATAATGTCGTTAACGTAGGTATCAGGATGTGTTGGCCATTAACCAAGCAGCATCACTTGCATAAAAGAGAATACGGCTTTACTAATCAGAGTGATGTTTCTGTATTAAATTGAAAAATTCCAAAACAATGACAAAGATAATGGTGTCACCATTTAAAGTTACAGGTCATGTCATAAGTAAAACATTCATGCCCTGTGGTGATAAAGTGTTTAGGTATTAGATAATATGGTGGTCTATATCCACGACGTTCCACTTCCGGGATTGCTCCAGTGCTGTCGGAAATTCGGCCGGATGTCCGTTACCTTCCGCTTTCTTTGTGTTGTAATTTTAAACTCCGGTGGATTTCTGAAGACTATGGTTAACTGCTCCTCAGATCTCTGCAGGGTAAATCCAGACAGCTAGCTAGACTATCTGTCCAATCTGAGTGTTCTGTTGCACGACTACAACAACTATACATCCACCAAAACAAGTTCCTTCCCGAGGCTATTTTGCAGCTGCACAGTGGCTCTGCTCAGTGCTTAGCACCGCCCAAGATGATTGTGATTGGTTTAAAGAAATGCCAATAAACCAGAGCACGTTTTTCTCCCATCCCGGAATGGTGTGGACTAGCCAGACCCTCCTCGGCAGCGCTGTGGAGGAAGGTCTGGATATGCGAGACTAGATTATAGATTTAGTGTGGCATTGTGATGCACGTTGTATCGTCAGTCATTCTCCCTGCAGTCTCTCTCACCTTTCCTCATCCATCCATCCATCCCTCCCTCCATCTTGTCCTCACTTCCCCACACTAGGAATTATGCAACATTCTGCAGGGCTGTTAGGAGAGAGGAATGAAGGGAGAAGTGTGTGTGTGTGTGTGTGTGTGTGTGTATATATATGTATGTATATATGTATATATATATATATATATATATATATATATATATATATATATATATATATATATATATATATATATATATATATATATATAAAATATGTGTGCGTGTCTGATCAGGAGGTAGATGGATGGACAAAGAGAGCGATGAGAGTACAGCGCAGAAGAGCGAGGCAGGGAGAGACGTTTCCCTGTTTCCATAACCTCTCCCGCCGTTTTCCTCCATTCATCCCTCCCACCCTCTCTCACACATATTTCGTTCTTTCACTTCTCTTTCATCAAGGTCGTCGACAAGGACGGTCTACACACATTTTCTGGCCTGTGATTGGCTGTCGCAGCAGAGTAAGTCCTTTAAAGAGACAGCCGTTTAGCTTTTTTCATTTTTTAACAAGTTTTGGCCCAGACAGCAGCCATCTCTGCCACACCAAAGCACCAGCTTGGAGAGGCGTGACTGTTTGACAACTCCCGCCTGACACTGGTGGAGTTTGCAAAAATGCCTAATTATCTCCTCTCCTGAAATATTTATCATGTGTTTAGAGTTAGCAGCGGATGCTGTTTGCCTGTTTGGATCTGTAATAAGAGAGTATGGTCAGAGTGACATCCTGCCCCTAAGTAGTTATTGATCATTTGTGTTCAACCACAGTGTATTTATAGATACAACACTTTAACACACAACTCTGTAGCCCCACGTTGTCTGATACAAGTGAAATCATGGTCCTCTAATACGAAGGCTGGCAGTTGTAGTGTTTTTAAATTCGGTATTTGAGTGCAGAGCAGCTGAGAGAGTGTATTTGAAATTACATCGTAAACTCTTTATGGAGATTTGTATTTGGTTTTCAAACTGTGTCAGTGTCTATGTTTAAGAAGGGACATAAAAGACACACAGAGCATCTGAAATAGTGAAGCAGAAATTATACCTGACAACTTTTATAAAGTTAATTTATTCTGCAGACCAAACACCATGAGTGCTAGAAACAAGCACTAGAAAATCCATCAGAGAAAAACAAACTTAAATCAACTCTAGAATGATATATACTCACCAAAGAATATACAGCATCCCCTACAAGCATCCATATATAGTGGAAACTTGGACATAGAGCAATGCAAGAAATTGTTGAATATGCTAAAACCTCCATTATAGTTTAAAACTGTCTCAGGACAGGTAGATGTATAGAGAAGCAGATTTGGCATTATTCAGCAGTGAGTGGGTGTCATATTGAGAGGGTGCAATATGTGGAGAAAAAAAAAACGGGGGGGCGGGGGTTGATCATGCACAATCAAACAAAACATGCAAGAATTAAATCCCCCTTTCAATACCATGGATATAGTTCCACTCGACCAGCCATGCCAAAACACGTATTTATGAACTTCAACATCCAATGGAAAATAATCTCAAAATGAAATGGCACAACGTGGTATCAACATATACCACATTGTGGTTATTTCTATGTGTCTATATACCTGTCTTTATGTTATCTGTTGATGTATTTGTCCGTGTATATTGTCATGTGCATGAAACAGACCGTGAAAACAAATCTCCCTAATGGGACAATACATATCTAAATAAAACTTAATAAAACTATTTATTATAAAACTTTCAAGCCGGGGAGCGGAATTCACTTTGTTCATTCCTCGGGAGTGTTTTAACTAGAGATGGCCCGATACTATTTTTTGCAAGCGCACTGACTGCTAGACAATCGTATGAAAACGCACAAACAATTGTGCATAACTTTTCATAAGCTTTCATTTGGATTTGTTGAATAGCTAATAGCTTTGTTGAAAAGTGACATAATGGTCACGTAGCTACTTAATCCTTTAGCTTGACATTTTTGGCTATGTTGTTTCTGATGTATGTGTCTGTGTTGGGCTTTTTTACCACATATTTTTGCATTTAAATTATATGTCAACAGAAAAAAACATTGATTGAGAGAATTCTTTGGAAAATGCTAATTACAGTATATGGCATTAACCTGGTTAGTTTTATGTCTTTTCTTGATTGTCTTAACTGAAATGTTCTCCCTACATATTTGCCTTCCCTCCTCACTGGAAAAAAAAACATTCCTGCTGTAAATCCACCCATCGTTCAGAGATCAGAAATCTGAATGGAGCAGAAAGTGCACTAGGTGTATGTGGAGAGAGGCACACGCACACGCACACACACACACACACACACACACACACACCCCAAGGCCCCCATGTCCTTGGAACCCTATCGGTCATCTTTCCCCTCGCTGCTGACCTACACACATAGCACTCTCTCTCTCACTCTCACTCTCACTCTCACACACACACACACACGCATACAAATACTCAAATAGAAACCATACGTGTGAATTATTTATTCAGCAGTGTAGCATTTCAAGTGTTATACCCAATACTCCATCAGGGGAAGTGTGTTTTGTGGCTGGATTAAGAAACAAGGAGAAAAGAGAGGATGAATTGCAAATGAAGTTGCAGCACATTTCTCTAAGGGGGGAATAATAACTTTGATCATCTTTTTTATTTGGCGTTATGAGGTCAGAATGTTAATTTGTTGAATACTTTGGTTTATAAAACTAACAACATTCCCAAAAGCCTCATTTGTACTTTGTGTTCAGTGCTAATTAGCAAAAGTATAGTCAGGATATTAATGTAGAATTTTAGAATTTTGAATACTCTATCACTCCATTATGCTTGTGGTGTGAGTTTTATCCATTTGGATCTGATTTCAAACTTTCTATACAAAGCACATTTGACTGAACAAGTTTTTATTCTTCTTATTTGTTTTATTTTAGGTGATCATCATCAGATGGGGATTTACAATTTCATCACTGACTGTACCAACAGAGTGAGAGCTGGCGTGGCAGTCACTTGCTCTGTTGTCTAATCTGTGTCTGATATCTTTGAGTGTGTGTATGTCTCTGTCATAACAATCGCCAGCCACTTCAAGCTTCAGGGGACCAGAAGAGCCCCTTACCCTCACACGGCAAGAGACTTATGTAACACACAACTGAGGATCTGTGAGCAGGTAAGAGTGTGTTTGCCAGAACCAGTACCTCTCGGGCTGTGCAATCATTACACCTGAACCACACCTGTCGTGTGTGTGTGTGTGTGTGTGTGTGTGTGTGTGTGTGTGTGTGTGTGTGTGTGTGTGTGTGGGTTTATATCTGCAGGACATGTCTGTGTCCGGTGATGCAGTCATAATGTCCATCAGAGCACACATGGCATCCTGCCCATTTCAAGGTTCTCTCTCTCTCTCTCTCACACACACACACTGCATTTTCTACAGTGCATGTCATTGTACAAGTGATGTATAATGATGTTTTTGCATGTTATTTGTATGTATTTCTATTTTTACATAATCTCCACATATATTGTTCTTTTTGTAGCCCCATTTTGAGTCAAACTCTTACTTTGATTTTATTCAATTTAAAGGCATGTATTATATGTCTTCAAAACGATGTTCGGGGTCAGTTTAAGATAGAGCTGGGTGATGAGGAGAAAATCAAATATAATATTTTTGACCAAATACCTCGTTATAAATATTTCGGCGCTATTGTAGGGTTGACAATTGGTGTTTTGACAAAATATTTACACAATGAGATTTTAGATAAATAATCATCATTAATGTGAATTTAATGACTAAGTGGGTAAAGGCAAATAAAAGAACAGCTAGAACAGTATGCAGAACAAATCAGGAAAAGACAACACATGTAATATCACGATATTACGATATCTAAAATGTAAGACTATATCTAGCCTCTTATACCAATATTGATATAATATTGATATATTGCCCAGCCCTAGTTTTAGATCTCCGGAACATTTCAGTTTACACTTTTTATTGTTAAAGCAGCCATATTATGCTCATTTTCAGGTTCATAATTGTATTTTAAGGTTGTACCAGAATAGATTTACATGGTTTAATTTTCAAAAAACACCATATTTTTGTTGTACTGCACCGCTCTCTCTCACTGCTGCAGCTCCTCTTTTCAGCTGGTCTCTGTTTTAGCTACAGAGTGAGACCTCTTTTCTTCTTCTTCTTCTGTACTATCTTTGATTGCACTGCACATGCCCAGTAGCTCAGATGTAGATCATGTCAGCTAGCTAGCTCCATAGACAGTAAAAGAAAGGCTGTTTCTACAACTTCGATCAGTTACAAGGCAGGATTAGCTGGGAGACTTCTAAATGAGGGCGCACATGTAAGTAGTTCTTTTGTAGATTATGGTGAACTTGTGTGTGTTGTAGCAGTGCTTTGCTATTGAGAACGAGGTAGCATGCTAGCATTAGCATTAGCATGCTAACGAGCTAATGGTTGCGGTTAGCCTGCTCGTTTCGGCTTGTGACGTCACAAGCCGTGCCGATTTTGAACAGCTCACCCAGAGACTGAAGGCAGGACACATTCAGAAACTGTATCTCACTCTAAACAGCATGGATGGATTTTTTTCAAAGTTTGTATGTGTGTGGAAGCACCAGAGACACAACATAACACCCCAAATCCCAGAAAAAGTGATTTTTTCATAATATGGGCACTTTAATAGTTACTGGCAGCTGGGTTGAAAAGCTTGTTAAAAGGTTTTGCTTTTCTCTTGGTAACTGACTTCTTATAGTATAATTATACTAAACTTTACTAACTGTTGTTCCATCACTTATAAGCAGACATTCACACTGTGGCATTTTACACTCTGTGAGCTAAAGGTTAGAGCTTGTGACCCGAATCCCCGACAGACTGGGAAAGTCTTGGCAGGGGAAATGAGCAAATAACCCCCTCCACTGCAACAGTGAATACCACAGAGATCCCCTGAGCCAATCACTTAACCCCACAGCTGCTCCAGTAGAGCTGCTTAGAGGGCTGTGGTTATATTGGGAAGCCCCCACATCTGAACACTTATGGCTGAACGTGAAACAACTTTGTCGTGCTGTGAATGAGCCTCCATAGTTTTAAATGATATTGATAACAAATTGTGATATCAGAATTTGTAATAAAAAAGGCACAGTAGTGGTGTGGCTCAAAGAATGGCAATGTTGGTCTGGCCACCAGACTGAAATACTTCAATAACTATTGAATGGAATGCTGTAACATTTTGTACTGATATTAGTGGTCCCCAATGGATGAAACCTAATGACAAATTGGTTATTGACAAAATGATTCCCTGGCTTATCTAAACTGTTAATGCCCACAAAATGAGACTCAAAATAAATTTAACTAATAGAATTTGTGTTCACTTGTTCACTGTAGATGATTAGATCTGTCCTCATCACTTCCATTGCTCGCACTATTCTTTCCTTTCTAAGTGTGTGTGTGTGTGTGTGTGTGTGTGTGACTGCGGTTGTCTTCTGCTGTGTGACAGACTGGACTCAGGTCTGCTAGGAAATGAATTCTCAGATCGTCTGTGATTACACCTAAAAGGCAGCTCCCATTCGTCTCCAATAGGAACAGTGACAAAGCAGTTTTCCATCACATCTTTTCACATCCTTTAGTCTTATGATTCATTCTGTTGCAGATAATTAACCGATAATCGGGTTCTACAAAAATACAAAATGACATGACTACTTTCATTTTATACATCTTTTCATTTTGGGTCTGCTTTCATCTCCCTCCGCCCATTTATCCTGTTTACAATTTCCTCGATTTTGTTTTGTGTCCGCTACGTGATTAGGAAGTCACGGGTTACCTGACAGCTGTTGCTATGGTGACCGGGTCTCTGAAATGTATTTTTTCAGCTCTTTCCAGTCTCCCCTTTATGTCTGCTTTTCACGCCAACCTTAAAATACACCCTTTGTGGGCGGCTGGATAGCTCAGTTGGTGGAGTGGGCGCCCATATATAGAGGTTTACTCCTCGACGCAGCGGTCGCGGGTTTGACTCTAACCTGTGGCCCTTTGCTGCATGTCATTCCCCCTCTCTCTCCCTTTTCATGTATTCAGCTGTCAAATAAAGGTCTAAAAATGCCCAAAAAATAATCTTAAAAAAAAGAAAATACACTCTTTGTTGTTTAACCTTTATGAAAAGATGTACTCAGCATGTCAGCTTTTTTTCAACAGAACACTGCTTAAACTCTGCTGCACACACCTGGGTGCTGCCCACAACAACCAACTAAGGATGAGAAAAGAAGACCCAGAAAAGGTGGGTGGTGGTGTGCAAAAAAAATAATTGGTATTCTGTCTATTCTGAGGTACTAGTACTTTGTGTCTTTTCTTTTTATGTTACTTTCTACTTCTACCACTATATTTCAGAGGGAAATATTACACTTTTTACTCCATATTAATCTGACAGCTTTAGTTATTTTACAAATAAAGGTTTTTGCACACAAAACACATGTAATTTATAAAATGTGATGTTTATTATAAATTAAACTACCCAACAATACTGTATACTGTATAGGCCTACAAGTACGGTTGAAATGATTAGCAGATTAAACACTTAATTGATTGACCTGTTTTGATTGTTTCCAGTTTCTAAAATATCAGGATTTTTTCTGCATTGAGTACTTTTACTTTTATTACTTTTAAGTACATTTTCCTGATGATACTTCTTTTTCTTGCTTCTTGCTGTATTTCATGCCACTACACAAATGTTCCATGAAGCTGCTACGTTACACTTTCCCTTTGCCTGTCTCCCACGCATTACTGACGCAGGATGTGTGAGTATTGACACATTTTTCCACAGCTCAGTTTTAGAATTTGCTTGATTGATGGTACACGCTGGAGGGATGACAAAGCAGTGCAGAAACCAGGCCATGCTTTAATTATGATAGAAGGGAATATTGATCCTATCTGAACACAAAGCAGAGGCAAACAATCATGCACTCTTACAGATGAGCCTCAGCACAATCGTCTCATGGGCATTCACAGACAAACATTTACGTAGCATCACACACGTTAACCAGATATTTACACACCTGATCACTGTCTCATTTGCTCGCTTGTGTTATGCAGTATCGTCTGCTTTCCCCTTTGTTCACTTGCTCACTTTACACAGTTGAATCACCTCAGGGTGCACATGTGTGTGTGCATATGGCAGCTGCACAATATTCATAGCCTCCTGCTCCATTTGAAGCCTATAAGCAGTATAATTGTCTAATCTTCCACAGCAGGTGGTGCATACAGAAATAAAGCAAGTGAAGCCGCAGCCTTAGCTCTGACTATGAACATCGCATTGTTTCCATGTTTTCTGTTAATGCTGCTTTTTCTGTGGGCTTTGGCCAGTGTTCATTCCCAAAATTAGAACTGTGTAAATCATCTTTATTCTAGTGTAATGCCAGTGAAAGAAGCGGCTTATGCCTTGTTTCTTGTCAGTAAATTCTCTTTTCTTTCTATTCCTCCTTTACTTTCCATGTTGCTGCCTCTATTTCTGCAGCAAAAGCTCTTTTTATCAAACCAAAATTGAATCTTCAATTAATTTCTCCAACCCCAAAAAATTTTTCTTCATCTTCCATCTTCTACCTCTTCTAACCTCCTAGATTCCCCCAGTCCACCTCCTCCCTCCTACCAACCCACTTAGTCAACTACTTTGTAAAAAAGATAGATGACATACGCTCTTCATTCTCCACCACACTTCCTGAAATCATCTTTCCTCTAAACCTCGAAACCCTCTATCTCCAAATCAAATTCTTACTTTGATTACCTCCGCCCGCCCAACCACCTGCCCCCTTGATCCTATCCCTTCTCACCTTCTCCAGTCTATTGCTCCTGACCTTCCTTTCCTCACCCATCCCATCAACATCTCCTTGTCAACTGGCTGTTTCCCCAACGCCCTTAAAGTGGCAAGAGTGACCCCACTACTCAAAAAACCAGCACTCGATTCAACTTTATAATCAACTCTCTTCTTATCTCTACCAGAACAACTTTCTTGATCCCCACAAGTCTGGCTTCAAGGCTGGCCACTCAACAGAAACTGCCCTCCTTGCTGTCACGGAGCAGCTTCACATCGCTAGAGCAACCTCTCTCTCTTCCGTCGTCATCCTTCTGGACCTTTCTGCTGCCTTTGACACAGTGAACCACCAGATCCTCATTTTGACACTCCAGGATCTGGGTGTCTCAGACTCTGCTCTCTCTTCGCTTACATCTTACCTGGCAGACAGAACCTACCGGGTAACTTGGAGAGGAGCTATCTCAGAACCTTGCCCACTCAAAACTGGGGTTCCTCAGGGATCAGTCCTGGGTCCCCTCTTCTTTTCTCTGTACACCAACTCTCTCGGGTCTGTCATTCACTCGCACAGCTTTTCTTATCACAGCTATGCAGATGACACCCAACTAATTCTCTCTTTTCCGGAGTTTGAAACGCAAGTAGCAGCACGTATCTCGGCCTGTCTGACTGACATTTCTTCTTGGATGTCCACACACCATCTGAAACTCAACCTTGACAAGACTGAGCTCCTTTTCCTTCCAGGGAAGGGCTCTCCTACCCAGGACCTGACTATAACAATTGACAACTCTGTGGTAGCCATCTGGCCCCTGCAGCTCATTCAGAACACAGCAGCTCGACTTGTCTTCAACCTCCCCAAGTTCTCTCACACTACACCGCTCCTCCGCTCTCTTCACTGATTGCAAATTGCTGCCCGCATCCGCTTCAAGATACTAGTACTTACATACAGGGCCCGAACAGATCAGCCACAGCTTACATCCAGGACATGGTCAAACCCTATACCCCAACCCGCCCACTACGCTCTGCATCAGCCAACCTGCTTGCTGCCCCCTCACAGCGAGGGACAACTAATCACTCAACAAAATCCCGACTGTTTGCTGTCCTGGCTAAATGGTGAAATTAGCTCCCTATTGACATCAGGACTGCCGAAAGCCTACGCATCTCCCGCCGCAGCTTTAAGAATAGAAGCTGCACTTTCATATGGCTCTTTGTAGTTTTGCTTATTTAAAGCTAATGTACTTGCACTTACTACTTGTCTGGAGTTTGCACCTTCAGCCCTGCTCTTCTCTCTTTTCTACTCTTAATTGTCAGCACGACCTCAAAAACAATCCAATATTTTGTGCACTGCACTGCTGCTCACATCTGTTTGACAAATACTGCCATACTAATGCAGGCTATATCCTGCGTTTGGAGAATAGGCTGTATGCGGCAGTCATTTCCCCTGATGCTGTTCATGATGCAGATGTACACAGAAAAGATGCTGCCGGAACAGCTGCTGCCAACTAAACAACAATCCAGAAAGGAGATGCTTAGGTTCATCTGATTTAAAGAGTAATGATCTCCACAATTCTAATGTGATAACATTGTTTACAATTATACAGCTTCATTAGAAATATGACGCATCTCTAGGCTAAGACAAAGTAACTTTTAACCTTAGAATTGGCATAATAGCTTCCAAGCTTACGTCAGTTATATCTGTCTCATATGTATACATGCATCTTTTGGCACATTTTGTGACCGTCAGACTGGATTATCAACTGAGTAGTCTATATCCACGATGTTCCACTTCCGGGATTGCTCCGGTGCCGCCGGATATTCCGCCGGATGCATGTCTTTTCGGCCGATGTCCGTTTCCTTCTGCTTTCTTTGTGTTAGAATTTTAAACTCCGGTCGACTTATGAGGACTATGGTTAACTGCTCCTCAGATCTGTGCAGGGTAAATCCAGATAGCTAGCTAGACTATCTGTCCAATCTGAGATTTCTCTAGCACGACTAAAACAACTTTTGAACGCACACGTTACACCAAAACAAGTTCCTTCACAAGACTATTTTGCAGCGGCACCAGGGCTCCGTGCGGAGCTTAGCGCTGCCCATGACAGATAGATAGATAGATAGATAGATACTTTATTGATCCCCAAGGGGAAATTCAAGATTTTTGTGATTGATTTAAAGAAATGCCAATAAATCAGAGCACGTTTTTCTCCCATCCCAGGAATGCTGTGTGGACAAGCCAGACCCTCCTCCGCAGCTGTGGAGGAAGGTCTGGCAAAGCGAGACTATCAACTTCTATCAACTATCAACAAGAGCTTTATTTTTTAGTTTATACTGTGTTTAAATGGTGAATATTTCTAAATAAAGTTGTGTTTAATCAAATTACCAAAAACTAATTAACTAAATTATACATATTATTCCAGCATAGGAGTATTGGTTGCACTGGATTTAATGGGAACTTGGGGGTGACAGCATAGATTGCACAGAGGACAGTAGGTGGGAGGTCATCATCTCTTTTTTTTTTTTTTATTCCGGCCATGTTTATGCCTTAGGCTACATATAAATAGATTTTATATTTTATTATTTGCCCTTTAGATCAGCGATTCAGCTTAACAAAGGCCTTTACTTATACTCATGTTTTTCTCTCTTGCATTAATATGTTGGATGAAATCATTAAAAAAAGATTCGATTTCCTTGTTTCCAAACAGTATTTACTGTATTGCCTAAACGCTGGGATGATGGGTTACAAGCTTATTTAATCGATATTACGCAGCAACAGTCTCTTTGAACCATAGACGGTATAAAACAGCTTTGAACCATAGACTGACACATCCGCGGAGTGACAACTAGGGAACCCTGCGTGCTACGGCAGCCTAGGCACAGCCGCGGAGGGAGACATCATCCGAAAAAGAAACCTGCTGTGCGGATCTACTTTCCGCTGGCATCATTTGCGCCTTACAGAGAGAAGGCTGGTGAAGTCTCACCAACGGCTGCATATGATTTTAACATTGTATGCCGAAAAAAAACAACCCTTTTGATTTTCATCTGAACTGGGTGCAGCTTTGCCGATACTTTGCCTTGCCACGTTACCATATGCCCGTTTCTCTTTAAAAATTGTGTTTTAGGATAGTATGTCAGCTAGTTAATTGATTTGTGTCAGTAGAGCAATAAGTTAGCTATCAACTAAAGGGAGACAATTATTTCCTATTATCAGTCGACTGTTCCTTTCACGTCTACCCTCTTTAAAGCCAGCTGTCCTTGTTGAATCAAGACTAAAAGCGACTCTTCTTCTGAGGGGACCCGACTAACTGCGCTGAAATGGGGGTAAGAGCTAGCTACATCTCTTGTGATTTATTTACCTACTACGTTGTAAAATGTCGGTTCTGTTAAAAGCTGTACGGTCTGGTAACGGTCACTGAGTGTGTCGGTTAAAGAAAGGGTTAAAGCGTATGAAGGCACGGGCATGATGTTAGAACGACATTGGTGGGATATTCTCTGTTTGTTAACGTTATGTGGCAAACTGCTTAGCTAAACCTTATTGCTGCATGAATTATCGTTCTGTCAAACGGGTCTAAGGTTAATTGCTCTCGGGATGTCGTTGCAGTGTCTGCCATTAAGGTCATTTAACTTACCGAATCTATGCGTTGCAATTTATGCTAACGACTAAGATTATCTTGTAATAGAGGGGAAGTTTGTTGCCCGAACACGGCGTCTTTATTCTAAATAATATGCATCAGATTTGTGAGTCAATTCGCCGCAAAAGAGTCCAGTCGGTGCGACAGAACCAGTGCAGGGTGGTTACGCGTTACAGTAACGAATCTCATTCATCTTTTTACAGCTCAAACCCAAATAACAAATATGTCACTGTTTCTACCACCCATGGGGAACATCACAATGAAGTTGATCAATCAAATAGCCATGCCCACCTGTAAAATCTGATTCATGTTCCTCAGTAGATGAGAAGTACACTTGTTTGGTTTCCTGATCAATTTCACCAAATCAGAGAACGGACCCAGTGTGCCGACCGACTTTTAACTAGAAATAAGGGGTTTTAAGTTTTCTAACAAGCATGTAGTGGCGCAAAGATGTGCTGCTCCATGCACCGCTTCCAAAAATCGAGATTACACCGACCGAACATCTGGCAACAGGAGCTGGACCCGCTGTAGACGATCGAGGAAATTCACAGCTCCTAAATACACGATTAGTCCGACTGCATGATGACACAGGCGAGTCCAGCCAGAAATCGTGTGTGAATAATATATGTGAAACGCTCAATTACGCACAGGAATATGTAACCAACTGATTGTGAAAACTGCAGCCCCGACTGCAGAATATCATGCCATTTCTCTTCTTTTTAACTTACATGTGTGTTGTTATTTATTCCTAATAAAGAAGAGCTAATAGAAAGTCCTGAATTTGTAATATTATTTGGAAATAATGAAGTGGAAGTGGGTGGGGGCTGGGAATCAAAACCATGAATTGTCTATGGCTATGATTTTTTTTTTCTTCTAATTTTTTTTTTTAATGCATTTCCATTCAAACATTACATAATGGTCTATGGTGAGGGATGGGTGGGTCCCAAAGGAAGGTGCTCTCCACAAGGGTAGACACAGCCAACACTTCCACCATCTCGTCCCCAAAGACTCACAAAAACATTGATCTGTCAGGTCATGAGGGACATATTCTTCCAGCCACTAAATTTAGTCTCCTTCATGATGTCATTCCTATACTAAAAAATCCCTGTTACATCCCTGTAGTGTTATTATAAGGCATTATCCAGTGTCCATACTCAGTAGTGAGGTATTACAACCCTATATTTCTTTATTAAATTTTATAATCTCCTACAGCATGCTGTATTGTCACAACATAGGAGTATTTTCATTATAGCATCAAGTTTTCTTATGGTATGTGGAGCCTATAAAATTATGTGAACATGAACTAGGATAACTGTAGCTCCGTTACTTCAGTGTCAATGGTATCATTGTCCATCTCTGCTAATGAGGGACAATGGGCATTAAGGCAGAGTCGTGGAAAAGGTGATGCTCTGTCACCGTTTGTGATGCTGGCCACTAGATCGCCGGAGGAGAAAACCGTGCACAACTCTGACACGAATGTGTCAAAGAAATGAGGACAGGGTGCGTGCGTGCGTGCGTGCATGCATGGATGGGAGGAGTGGAAACTCCCATGTTCAGGCTGTTATTTGCCCTTCGGGAGGGGGAGAATGAGAGGATATTTGGATAAATGGTGATGGGCGGTTTGATCCGTGCCAGTGAATTGACATGAGCTGTTGCTGCAGGAGGGAACGATCGGGTTGGGGAGTGAAAGAATGGATGAAACGAAGGTCAGCCACCTGTATGCCTTACTGGGAGGTCCTGTTTAGAGGAAAACTGACCAAAATCCAGTGATAAATGATGGAGGTAGAGAGAGGGAGAGACAGAAAGTGATGCCTTTGTGGTGAGTCACCTTGAGAAGGGTGAATACTGGGAAAGATGGAGAAGCGGAGGAATGCCACAAAGAGATGCCGGCATGTTGTTTAAGTTTGCTGCAGTGATGACACAGAGGAAGGAGCAATGGTGGAGCTAAAAAATGGATAGATTTAACACTGAGATACAGAAGGAGAACAGGAGATTTACAAGGATGAATGCATCTGTCGGTATACCACAATGCACTTGGTGAGGAAGCTTCAGGAGGAGAGCCAATCAGGATTGTGTGTGTGTGTGTGTGTGTGTGTGTGTGTGTGTGTGTGTGTGTAATACATGATAAAGCTGATGCTTCATACAGTATCTCTCAACATTATGAGATCTCCATTTAAGTCCTGAATGATAATAATTGTCTGTACTATAGCTTATTAAAATCAGTGCACAGATTCATATACCAGAATATGTGACTATCTTTGTGCACTAGAAATAAGTTTCAATATTAAACAACTAATACAGTAAAACTGCTGTGGCCATCTACAGAAAACCAACATTTCTGGATTGCATTGTGTTGTATTAATGTAAATTGTTCCGTTAGTGAAGCCAGTTGTAGTTTTATTGGGTTGTTGTTTTAGCCTGTGCAAATGTCCTGCGGCAAATGAATGAGCATCACTGTTGGGATGAGTCTACTTTCACTTTTTCCAGTGCGTAATGCATATTTAATGTGCAGTTCCTAATAATGACTCTTTTTTTTCAGCTGTTTCATCATAGGTTGGTTGTAAAATCTTTTTATTTCACTAAACATGTTGAATTTTAAATGTAATCCCACTACTGAATCAGTTGAGATGTAACTGGAGTTTAACCATGGTAACAAATATTAAATCAATGACTTTTGGCGCTGATTGAAGCAGCCAGATTGGGGCGACCTCTAGCTCACCCAGTAGAGCGTGCTCCCCATGTGGGCTGAGTCCTTGGCAGCAGCCCGGGTTTGAATCCGACCCGCGGCCCTTTGCTGCATGTCGTCCCTCCTCTCTCTCCCTCTTTCCTGTCTTCAAGCTATCCTGTCAATTAAAGGCAATACAAAGCCCAAAAAATTATCTAAAAAAAAAAAAAAAAAAAAAGCAGCCAGATCAATTTTGATTTCCAGACCAGTTTTGTGTTGCACTACAGGCAAGTCCGTACATTATGATTGGCCAGTTAATTTAGTTACTAAACTGTAAACGTCTGAATACTTGTACTGCGGGTTCTCCTACTGCCCACTGACTTTACAACTTGATTAGAGAGTAAAACGGCTTCTGGCTCTAGTCTTTGGAATAGTTAAGATTTAAAAAATTCAAAAGATTCACTGGGGCTTTACGTAAATGGTGCCATTAATGCTCCGTCGTTAATAGCTCTATTTTCGGATTGTAAAGCACTTCTCAAGTAGAAAGACAATTCAAAATGCATCATGTAAGAATGCATTAAAATAACACATTTAAATTCATGCATGCAGGCAGAAAGCAGATACACACATGGTAATCTTATTGCTATGTGACTAAAGTGATGGGGCTGGTTTTCATAGGTTGAAGCGGAGTTCCAGAGACTGGAATAATAGCCTACTAAACTTATGGTGTCACAGAGTGTAGTCCACTCAGCCACGCTCAGATATTATGTTAGATATCACTACATACTGGCATTGTAGTTGTAAGGTACTGCAAAGCACAGCTTTTTATTACGTATGTGATTGTGCTTACACTATATACTGCATGTTGTTTTGGCCATGGACTCTGGACTCTGTTGTATAATTGTTTCAGTTTGTCAATACTTCATCAGTACTTAACTGACTCTCAACCTCCTGTCCTTAACTACTTTGTGTGTGTGTGTGTGTGTGCGTGTGCGTGTATGAGAAGTAGTGTGGGTCCATACCACTGCAAATCACTGATCAGGGTTTTCCAATGCCACTGATGCCTTCTGTTTGTGGTTCAGTGCATTGTGCATTTTTCTTGAAATGCACTGTGAGGTCACTTTGACATCACTTCCGGTTTGCGGAGTAACTTAAGTGCCAAGGGTAACTAGTAGTTTTCCATGCGTTCTGCAACAACACCGTACAGAAATGACAAGGAGGATAAGGGAGTGGGAATACACAGCACACTGAACAGTTGCTCTGCACATTACAGCAATATTACATAACATACATACCTTCATAATTAACTACATCACTAAAAAAATCCAATCCCCCCCACACACACACACACCTCCCACTGTTGATTTCAATTATTTAGATTCAGATTGACTGTTGCCTGGAAACCTCACATCCCCAATCTATCAACCCATTTAGAAGTAGACGCTGGTAACCTGATTCTGTTAACAACTGGCCATTATCACACTCTCAGACATCCCGCACTGCAACAGTTGACAACACACTGCTGTAATGTTGGGAACAGCACCAAATCTGTGGTGTGTTTCTTCAGAAATCTACTCTCACAGCCATCCAATCTTCCACTGTTCAAATATTTTATAGAATCAAATCAAAAACAAATCAAACTGATGGCTTATCCCACTGTGGATGTGATCTGCATTTGTCACTGGAAACACATGTACGGAGTTAAAACACAGTGTCATCGTCATGAGTGTGCCTCAGAGACTCCTCGTGAGTCTACCTAGAGCAGAGAAACAGATGGGCAGCCGGGAGAGAGGAGAATGTAAACAAAGTGGGAGGGTGAAGGGAGGGATAGATGATGGAAGACCACTCTCGTGTGTGTGTGTGTGTGTGTGTGTGTGTGTGTGTGTGTGTGTGTGTGTGCTGAGCGCTTAGCGCTTGTCAGTCCATCAGTATTTTCTAGGTCGGCCAGTCCACTGATCTGTGTATTAATCCATTTCTTTGTGTGTGTGGTTAAGATGATCCACTTTGGCACCACCAGAACTCCACTGGAGGCAACATACACTAGCGAGATCTTCCATTTGGAAAAAAAAAATCAGAGCTACAATTTTGACATTTTGGTCACTGGAACATTGTTAAATGTAGCTGTAAATAACCTAAATACCACATGTTTAACATGGCTAAATACTGGATGATTTAGTGCCAGCTGATGGATATTTTACCAAGGTCTTCTAGTATGGAGCGGTGTCTATCAGAGTTTACATTTGCTTGGTTGTAAATAATCATATGGGCAGATACCAGCACTGCAAACAGGCAACAATATAGCAATCAGTTGCTTTCATGTAAAATGGCCAATAACATAATAAACTAAATTGAAATTATGGATATTAATTAGAACATCTATGTCTTAGAGATACTGATCTTCATAATTGATGCCCCTTTTTCTCATTACAGCTCATTTTAAGGCCCGTTCCCACAGTAACTGATATGCTCACCATACAGCTCAACGTATCTGTTTCCTGATCTTTACCTTTTAATTCATGTTACGGGTTCATGAATTATTGTGGTCAATACGGAAACCCTTCATTTAATTCATACTCAAACTAGGATGCACAGATCAAAATGTCCCTGATTTGACCAGTGATTTCGGCAGATTAAAACATGGTTTATCCAGCCTTCCTCAGATCTGTGGTGCTCTGTGCCTGCAGGCCAGGCTGGATACAGAATACCAGCAGCTGGACTACAAATGTTCGGCATGTACAATCTGTCCTTTCGTTCAGCACTGAACATCTGGATGTTGCTGAGACCACTTCAGGTTTTGCAGCCTGTAACTAGACTAAGAACAGGCAGTAGTAGAACTGTTGTGAGCAACAGAGGTAATATATGGAGGAAAATAGCATCTATGTTCATTTAGTTTGATCATAGTCTATATATCGAGGACGTTTCATTTTACGGGATAGTTCCGGTCGGATGTCCCTCACCTCTGCTTTCTTTGTGTTGACATTCTAAAATCCGGTCGATTCGGGAAACATCCTCCAAGCTAGAACCGACAGTCAAATTATATTTATCCTTTTTTTTTTTGAGTAAAATTCTCATCACACACTCGACAGCCATTTTAATTCTAAGCTCGCCTCCCTACGTGCATGTTCCACCAAAACGTTGCTGCTTCCGGCGTCTTGCGCCACACAAGATAATTGTAATTGGTATAAAGAAATGCCAATAAACCAGAGCACGTTTTTCTCCCATCGCGGAGTGTGTGTGGACTAGCCAGACTGGTTTGATCATGAATGACACTGAAAGTAGTATACGTCTGTGTACTGCATATTGTACATACTAATTTATGGAAGTCTCATGAAACAAAATGCCAGGAGGATGGTGTAACATCCTGAAATGTAGGCACTATTCTTGCCCTTGTTTGGTTCAGTTATGGCTTTAAGTGAAAATGTTTCTGTAAAATGAAAATTGGTGGAGGAATATATTGCCCTTGATAATTAGGAGTTAATTTTCTTCATTTCACCCTGCTCATATGTTTTTCATCAAGTGATCAAATATTAATGTGGTCCTGTATATGTGGTAATGAAGAGGTTGAAAAAGCAACGTATTTAGCCTCGGAGCAGTAGAAAATGTTGGAATGTTGCAACTTCTGTCCGGCTTGCTGCCGACTGAACAAATCCAACTGTAATAATGCTAATTGGGTGTTTACTGTATTTGCCAATGTGCATTTAGGCAAATAGGCTTCTTTGTAGTGCTTCTGTGACTTCCTACATCACAAGATGCTGCAGCACTGAAGTGTCTGTTTATATGCTGCACACACAACCCACACATAGCAGCACAAGCAGCCTTCTTCAGGGTGTCAACATTTTTTGTTTTTGCCTTTACATCATTATGTTAACATTGTGGCAGTGAAAGCAGTGATTAGGTTTTATTGTCATCGTTGTGTAATCTTAAAAAGTAAAGTTATAGTACACTGGAAAGCTTTCTCACCTACTTCACATCTCAGCAGTTTTTGGAATAACAATCAGCACAGAAATCTGGCAGTTTATAGCAGCCGATGATCCTGAGTCATTAAGTTAAATTTAGACACTAAAGGAACTAGATCTGATGGGGGCGTTAAACACACATACTAAAACTTCCACTTTTCTTCATGCTTTGACGTTTTCTTTGTGGTATTCATACACATAGTGAAATCTATTTAGTGCTGTTTCAACATTGTAAATGAGAGAGAGAGAGAGAGAGAGAGAGATAGATAGAGAGAGAGAGAGAGAGAGAGACTGACTCAGTGGGTTAAGCTGTCAGTGTAGTAAACAGTAGAAGAGAGAGAGAGAGTCATCAGTGGGTTAATCTGTCAGCGTAGTAAACCGCAGTAATCCGATGGCCTCCTGGATGCCGCTGCCCGGGGAACCTCCTGCACCTCCTAACAGATGGCAACACACACACACACACACACACACACACACACATACACATACAGGGCATGGAAATTACCCACAGAAAAACACCAGCGTGGAAAAATGCTCTGTTTTGTAGTCAGGCAGAAAACAAACGTGTACAACTGCACAGATAGAATAAAAGTCTTACTCACTGAAGAACACTAGTGAGCAGTCTCCCCCACTGTTGGTTAGCATTTTTTCTTGATATTACAATCTTTGATGACAGCCTTAAAATGTAAAATTCACTCATAACAAAGTTGCATGTGGGAGTCAGTCAACTTTAACGTCTAGTTTAAAGTCTGTGGTCAGCCATTTCAAATGTGCAGTAAGATAGTGAGCACTATTTACGACAACAGGTTCACACACAGCCAACAAAATGACAAAATACAATAAATCGTATGCTTTAGTAAAAGAAATTGTGACTGAAGCATATAACGGTTGTATTGTCTAATTATCCTTTAATCACATTGCGGAAAAAGTTATCCCCAAGACAATCCTTCTTGTCTGATTCATGAGCGAGCACAGACACCAGCCTTGAGACTGTGGGCAGTACTAAGTGTTAGTGATGTTCTAATTGACATCAGTGTGAGCATTCAAAGACCAAAACAATCCTTTTGCCAATTAATTTGGACTATTCCTGGTTACATTGGTAATGGGACAGTGCACAAGTATAAAACGGCATTTATATAATTATATGACCTTAAAACTTCACTAGAAATTACTCTGTAATTCTGAAATGCTTATAGCGATCTAAGGTAGATGTAGAAAAGCTCAAGGTATACTATCTCTGTGTACTATGTATGCAGGGTTTTTCCTGCCTAGAGGAATTGTAGGTGCCCCACAAAGAGGTTTTAGCCAGCCCCAAAGGAAAATCACCAGCACCAAAATGACAAGAATTGATTTTTTTTTTTTTTTTATAAATCTGGGCGCCTGGGTAGCTCACCTTGTAGAGCGTGTGCCATATGTAGTGGTTTACTCCTCGACGAGGCGGCTGCATGTTCAATTCTGACCTGCGGCCCTTTGCTCCATGTCATTCCCCCTCTCTCTCCTCTTTCATGTCTTCAGCTGTCCTATAAAAATAAAGGCCTAAAATGCCCAAAAAATAATCTTTAATAAAAAATTCAAATCCGCTCTAAATGTCTTTAGAGCATTTAGCAAACAACCGTTAAACAAGCAGAACATAAAGTTGAATATGAGAGCTGATCTCAGTTTTATTTCCAGAGACGGGCTGTACCGGACTCTCCCGGTCATTTATTTAAAAAAAATATATATATTTAAAAAAAATGTAACCAGTTTTGTTATTTGTTATTAGTATATTGTTATTTATTTACTCAGCATTATATACATTTTTGTTTATCAAATTGTCAGAAATAACAGGAAAATGCATAGATTTCTGTCAAATTAGGTAACACAGACTCATTGCCTTTACTGTACGCGGGCTGATCATGCCCAAAGGCCCATTCTGAGCCAGGACAAACCCTGTGTATACTGTGTCAGTCATACAGACACACAGTGCACAACAGCACACACACACACAGCGACAGAGGTGTGAACGGGCTGCGCACCGTGCGCGCTGTTATTGGCTCGGGGTAACACACCCACGTGGGGCCCAAAGACTATGGCTGACACCCAGAAACGTCCCGAACACAGCAAAATAAGAAAATAGCATAAATACAGGCAGAGGACAGGGTCTGCCACACACTTACTATTGTGTTAGTCTATACATGGTTTTTAAGGAAACGTTGAGGGATTAATTAAGAAAGATAGATAAATATATAGATAAACTTAATGTGTAAGTTGGGGAGTAAAAAATAAACAACTGTTTGACTAGTAATGATAGGATGTAGATAAACCTATTGTGCACGGTGCATTCAGTGCAGTTGTGATGTATATGAGTCTTATCTCACACTCAGTGATGAAGTGTTAAAAAGTTGAATTGCCTGTGGTAGGAATGATTTCTTGTAGCGGTCCGTGCGACATCGAAGCTGTGGGAGCCTCTTAGAGAAGGTGCTCCTCTGTTGGACCAGTGTGGGGGGGTGGAGAGGGTGGTCGGGGTTATCCATGATAGATAACAGTTTGTTCGGTGACCTCCTCTCCACCACAGCTTCAAATGTCTCCTGTTTGCAGCCAATAACAGAGCCAGCCTTCCTGATCAGTTTGTTCAGTCTGTTTGTGTCGCTGGCTCCGATGCTGCTGCCCCAGCAGATGGCGGAGGAGAACAGAGCGCTGGCCACAACAGACTGGTAGAACATCTCCAACATTCTGCTGCACACGTTGAAGGATCTCAGCTTCCTCAGGAAACAGAGTATGCTCCTCCCCTTCTTGTAAAGAGCATTGCTGTTGATTTTCCAGTTCAGCCTGTTGTCGATGTTGACACCCAGGTGTCTGTACTCCTCAACCATGTCCACATCTCCACCCAGGATGCAAAGAGTCATCAGAAAACTTCTGTAGGTGACAAGACTCTGAGTAGTACTGGAAGTCTGTGGTGTATAAGGTGAACAGAAAAGGAGACAGCACATTCCCTGTGGAGCCCCCATACCACTCACCACCACATCAGACAGAACACGGTCCAGACGGACAAACTGTGGTCTGTCTGTCAGGTAGTCAGTGATCCAGGAGACTGTGGACGCACCGACACCCATCATCTGCAGCTTGGCACCTAGTAGCAGTGGCTGGATGGTGTTGAATGCACTGGAGAAATCAAAAAATGTGATTCTCACAGTGCTGCCACCACCACCCAGGTGCAAATGAGCTCGCTAACCAACGCAATGGAAAAATTCACTGCTTTAATTGTACAAAGAAAATGACATAACTGGCAGTAGAGACCTGATATTTAATATCAATAAAAGATTAGTCTATCCCCATTACAATATAGACATAATGCATGCATAAGAAAACTGCACCCTCACACGTACAAGGTTAATTTCGCTTACATTAATCATTGAAAAACTATTTCACATGTGCACACACTCTAAAGCAAAATCAATTATGTACACAGAGATGTATGGAGGAAAGAGGATGTAAAACAAACGCGGCAGCCTAATAGCTTTTTTTATCCAGTGAGGAAAAAAAACAGTTAAACAGCATCAATCATCCATCAAATCAGCGTGAAACGTCTCAGCGTAGACTAATCCACGTAAGAGCTTTCCCAAAATAAGTCCGCTCATCGTGCATGGTAACCCACAATATGACTCCCATGTTCACACTTGTATTACTGTTGGATGATAGTGAGCATCTGCCTGATGAACAAATGTCAAGTCAAAATGCATTCCCAGTAGTAAGTAGTCACACATACACACAGTAGTACACAAAAAATACTTATGGGAAATGTCGGCTGAGCTAAGACTCAAAGTCAGATTTAAAATAACTTTATAAGGTTAAGCAGGCTATTTAAATTCATAAAATGAGTGAGTTAGATTTCCTCTAGTAATGAATTAATTTAATCACCCATACTTCTAAAAAAACTATTTGCATCTGCAGCCATCAGTGGTTTGGTGGCTGAACCACCATGTTTAGATCTGGCCTACAGGTTCCTTTCCTGGGCTATAATTGATTTTCTTGCTGTTCTTTTCGCCTCACAGTTTTTTTGTTGCCTGTCTGAAGGTAATTATTTTTAATAGTGTTCACACTGGACCTGCAGCCCCCCTCAGTTTAAAAAACAAAAAAAAACAGTTCTTGCTAGATTAGGTGTGTTGCCATTAAAGTAGCCATTCATTCCAAAGACTCATCCCCTGTTTGTGTTCAGACTGATCTCATGAAGTGGCGTATGTATGACACGCCAATTCGTATGCCATTATTGACGCGTTATCATTATCGACGCCGTTTGGCCTCCATTGACTTACATTACCTTGCGATTGCGTGTGAATTTACGCCGTAGCGAGTAGTATGAAAGGGCGAAAATTGGCGTAGAGAGGTTGGTCGGGGTGGAGGATGGGTCAAACAACACAGGACTTTCACTCAGGTGACCGGGGATCGTGTCCCGCATGTGACGTTTCCTTCGTGTCACGTTTCCTAAACTCAACCGTCGCTTTCTTCTTTTACTAAAGCCAACCCCGTTGTTCTTTTCCTAAACCCAACCGGTTCTTCTTTTCCTAAACCCAACCCATCCGCTGTATACGGTGCTCAAAATGTGTGCAGATAACACGCCACTTGGCTTTAGAAAGTGGCGTGAATGTTTACGCGATAACATGCCACTTGTAGAAATTGGCGTGTATGTTTACGTCCGCTGTATACAACGTAGACATACACCCGGATAGCTCAAAATGCGTACAGATAACACGCCACTTGGTTTAAGAAAGTGGGCGTGTATGTTTACGCGAACTCATGATATCGCGTTGTTGTGTTAATCATAAAAATACCATCGAGTTCTTGAAACAACCGCTTTGTGGCATTGCATTAGCTTTGGTTGTATTGTGGAAGATTTTTTTTTTTTTTTTTTAAGATTTTACTGAAGTGGGCCTTTATCACAGCAGACATTTTGACTTTTCATAGTAGGAAAACACAGGTGTTACTTATAACATTTACAGTCACGTTCGTCCTATTCGAGTGTCTTAGTACCTTAGTACCACACCACTACTGTATGAGTACTTGAACACATATTTAGGAGAATGGGTTTGTTAGAGCAAAGTAGCTTCACCCTCATAATGCTGAAGACTTTTCAAAGGATAAGTCTAGGCTTGTCACCCAGCAAGTCTCTAGAATTGTATTTAATCTGATATTTCTAGAGACTTAAAGCTTTGCAGTATTACCTATTACTTATCATTTCAATAGCCCAAATGCACAGTTCTCTGCATGTTTTGGACTGAAGATGCTAAAAGCCTGTATTGATGATTTTTTAATTTGACTATTTTATGTCAACTATTACAAGTATTTAGTGTTTTTTCCCCAGAATATTACTCTTTCAGGTTAAACCACCCTTGCATTTAGACAACCTTGGAACACTAAAACTTTGAATAAGTGAAATTATATGCAAAGAAAACAAACCTGCAGACTTCCAACAGGCAGATGTATCTGTCTAACACACACTTTTATGCATAGATAGAAATGGCTTTCCCACACACACACACACACACACACACACTAATGTAGGACACAGGCGATTGTGAATATCCCATGATGCACGTTACAGTAACTGTACAGATTTATTCTCCTATCCTGGGCCCTTTTTCTTTGTCTACCTTCTGGCACTTTTTTTTCTACTTTATTTTTTGCTTCATCTCACTGTCTGACTGTCTCCTGGCTGCTTTTATGTTTCCTCCTCCTCTCAGGCACAGCAGCAGCCTCTGCAGTCTGGACCACAGTAGCTTAAATAGCGCTGGTAAAAAATTGCAGTTTAAGTGGAGCTCTTGAGACGTTCCTGTGCTCTAATGATGCCAGCTCTAATCAGGAAGTGTCGAGTTCCCATTCTCGCACTAGGGGATTACATCTAAATTTGGATTACAATCTAAATGTTTTGACTGGGTCTTAATGTGGAAGAAACACGGGAGTTGGCAACCAAGCACGTTCTTAAAATCGTTTGTGGTATTGATCTTTGGTAATCCTAAGTGTAAAAACAGTGTTTTAGGTGTTTATAATACACCAATGGTTATTCAATTTCATTTTATTTATGTTTTAGCGTCAAATTGGTACACTTTGTTATAAGTGTTATTGCAACTGCAAGTTGGACAATGAAGGTTTCCTTTGGCCGTCTTTGCTAAGACTTTGGATTGTGTTGGTGTAAAGTAGTGTGTACTAATCGTTGAACATGTCCTCTTGTGATGCAGTGAGAATAAGGATACGTGCATCAGCTGTTCACAAAGTAATATGACAGGACCAAACTCAAAGCTTGCTTTTGTGTGTCACAGTATGGACGGTCGGACAGCTACCGCGTGGCCACCACGCAGGAGAAGGATGAGAAGAAGGAGTCGCCCAAGAAGAAGGGAGGCAAGGATCTGGATGACCTCAAGAAGGAAGTTCCCATAGTAAGTGCACTGCTTTCTGCAGCACTTCCTGTGACCTCACTGCTTGCTGTAATTCGTCACATATTATTGTATAGCTCTACATATTTTTAGTACCAGATTGGTGGCACTCAAGCACCCGAAAGAATAAACAAAAGCCGTGAAGTCCCAGCTGAGTAGTGAGGAGTTTATCGATGGTGTATCCTGGCTTCACTCCAGCTGCGATCCAACTTTAATCTCATCTCCCTGTTAAAAAACGGAGATAACAGATTTGCGGTATTCTGTAGCAGCTGGTAAACAGCAGTGGTACAGTACAGTGGTGTTTAAGGTAATATGCCAGAGCAATTTAATCCTGTTGTGGAAGGATTTGATTCTGTTCAGGGCAGAAAGCCAAACCCTCAGGATATCTCCTGTTATAAAACTATATGAGCTGGGTCAAAGTATCATTTATCAATCTTTTTTTTTTTGTTAAACACAGAAAATACGTTTTCTCAACCAAGGACCCTCGGGACAGTATGTTGGGTTCCAACCTAAACAAGTCATTTGCATTGATTTCCTTCTTTGAATTAAGCCACACCACACCAACATCTTGCCTTAAAATTTGTATTCTTTGAAACATTTTACATTGCTCGATGGTATTAATATTTTCTATGCACACTTTGTGTAGAATATGTTTTGGATATTTTATGATAACTGAAATTTGCTCTGCATTTTGATTCTTTGTAGACTGAACACAAAATGTCTGTCGAGGAAGTTTGCCGGAAATACACCACTGATATCGTCCAGGTAAGTCGTTCACTTCCGATCAAAAATGCCACTTTTACACCATCAGTTCAACTTAATATATTGTTGTTTCTGTCCTGATTTAACACAGTGCTGATGATTCAGCAATTGTTCAATTTTACTTCCCAGACATCCCAGTCAGTACACCTCTTTAAAAAAAAAAAAAATCTATTTTGAGTTTATTTTACAAGTGCTGTATGTCCCATTCACAACACTTTCTTTCTGTCCCCCTCCTTTCTGCCTTCTTCCTCTGCCCTTCCTTTCCTGCTTCCTTTCTACACTCTCTATAACTCCAACCTCTCCACTGCTCTCTTCCCTCTGCACATCCATATCTCCTTTAATCCATCTCGCATCTTTTCCTGTACATCCCCTCTGCTGCTCTCAGGGTTTGACCAATGCCAAGGCAGCGGAGTACCTGACCAGGGATGGCCCTAACGCCCTGACTCCACCCCCCACCACCCCAGAGTGGGTCAAGTTCTGTCGCCAGCTGTTCGGTGGCTTCTCCATCCTGCTGTGGATCGGTGCTATCCTCTGCTTCCTGGCCTACGCCATCCAGGCTGCCACAGAGGACGAGCCCGCTGGGGATAACGTAAGTGGGCAGTTGTAGAGATGGATGGATAATGGATAATAGTAGAATGAATTCTTAGTCCACCACTGTTTGTGCACGGTACCTGTGAGACACCAGATATCAAAAAAACACCAGAGGGGGTAAGCATGTATAGAGATGTGTGTGTGTGTGTGTGTGTGTGTGTGTGTGTGTGTGTGTGTGTGTGCGCGCGCTCCCTGTCCTCCAGCACATCACTCAAAAAGCGATCTGTTGAGTCACTCCTCCTCAGGGATGTGGCTGTGTCATTGATAAAGGTTGTGTCAGCCGTTTGTCTGAATCATGCCAACCGATCCGTCTTTATTGTGACAGTCCCCATCCTGTTAGTACCCATTTGGGGCCCCGCCACAGGGAGCGTGTGGCTCCTGATGTTGGTAATGGCAGGGTAAGGATGTTCATGGTTCAGCACTGTTTCATGTCAGGTCAGAGCACAGAGCAGAGCCGGGGACCGCGGCTAAGCGGCGTGACACACAGCATGAAAGGACAAAATACTTGGTTTGGACAACAGGGGAGGACTCTGGGTAAAACAACAACAACAGTGACGACTCAGCATGAGTTACCAAGACTGTATCACACCCTCCGAATATAAATTCACACTCTGATAGTAGGGCTGCACAGTTAATCGCAATTTTATCGAAATCGCAATATGGACTAGTGCAATATCCAAACTGCAGGGGGGCGCAATATTTGTTAAAGGCAAAATATGTGTCAGACTACAAATCGTATCGTACAGACTAAAGAAAATGTCTTTGTTTTGTATAGATCCTCGGTAAAATCACACTACTATCATTTTATTTATTTTTTTATTTTAATGTTTTTCTGTGAAAATGAGAATAACGATACAAAAATTATCATTCCCTCTAATATCGTGATCGCAATATCAGTCAAAATAATCGCAATTAGATATTTTCCTCATATCGTGCAGCCCTATCTGATAGCTGGTTACAGTTGCGTCAGATGGAGTGCTGTATGGAGGATTATTTAAAAGATAGGATTTAGACCTTCTAATGATGATCCATTAAAACATGAGGCGACAGCAAAGAGATGGACTAGTGGGTCGTAAGTGATGATTGAGAGGGATTACATTAGTATTAGTCCATACCTTGTTTTTAGGAAAATCCTACATAATATACCTTTTTAAAGACCATTTGTGTTATTAACAGAAGACTCAGCTTCCTGAAATATCTCCTTTACCTCTCACACTCCAGTGTTTGATGTCCGGAAAAATCATCAGTGAGACATACGGATGATTTTTCAACTTAGTCTCTCCGTCTGTGTCCCTTTCCTGGTCTTCCTTTACACTTATGTGATACATATTTAGATAAAGGTGAAGTCATTTAATTTCCGCATTAAATATGAAACCTAGGGCTGGGCGATATGGAGAAAATCAAATATCACAATATTTTTGACCAAATACCTCAATATCGATATTGCGGCAATATTCTAGGGTTGACAATTGGTGCTTTAACAAAATATCTTCACACTTAGATTTTAGATAAATAATCATCAGTAATGTGGACATAATGTCTAAGTGGGGAAAAGGCAAATAATAGAACAGCTAGAACAGTCTGGTAAGTTCAGAAAAGTACATCACTTTACTGTAATGCAGGCTTTAAAACCAGTAAAAGACAACGCTAATATCGTATCACGATATGACGATATCCAAAATCTAAGACGATATCTAGCCTCATATCACGATATCGATATAATATTGATATATTGCCCAGCCCTAATGAAACCTTTTCTTTCTTCCTTCTCTTCGTAGTTGTATCTGGGCATCGTGCTGTCAGCTGTCGTCATCATCACTGGCTGCTTCTCCTACTTCCAGGAAGCTAAGAGCTCCAAGATCATGGAGTCCTTTAAGAACATGGTCCCTCAGGTACTGGACACTCAATAGTTCAACCAGGATATTGTGATGGGGTTTTTTGTGATAATTGTTGCCAAGGGGGGCTTTTTTTTTTTTTTTTTTTTTTTTACAAAAAATTGCAAGTTGAAAAAGTGCAAGTTTAAGCTTTCAGATGGATTTTACAAGAGGGTGGAAGCACTAAGGAGATCCAAAAGAACTTGAGAACGTCTTTGTAGATGGTGCTGAAATAACACATTTTCCAATTCCTTAGCGTCCTTTTGTGATAATGCTGAGCAAAACAAAAAAGGTTTTATGGTCATAGATAAGTAAAACATTGTGTTTAGATTCTAATAGTCATTAAATTACAAATTCAAATGTGAAGAAATCAGTTTATTTCAATATGATGTAAACACCATATTAAGAAGATGGCAACAAAACATTTATTCTAAATGAAAAATGCAGTATTGCTTGTTAAACAAATGAAAACAAACACGCATGCAAAAAGTGTTCATTGGCAACAACTGTAAGTACTCTGAAGTATGAAGTTGACCAAAATTATATTTTTATGAAGCTGCAAGCCAGAGTAGCAAGCTTTCATATTTCTTTTCCCCCAAGCTGTGTGTTGCGTTAGTTTTTGTGCTGTTTCACCTTTTCTCTAACCTTTCTCTAAATAGTTTCTTTACAGATTGTTATTTTTGGCATTACATATTTCCTCTCTCTCTTTCTCTCTTTGTCTGTTTGCAGCAAGCCCTGGTGATCCGTGAAGGAGAGAAGATGCAGATCAATGCTGAGCAGGTGGTTGCGGGAGACCTGGTGGAGGTGAAAGGAGGAGACCGGATCCCCGCTGACCTCCGCATCATCTCCTCCCACGGCTGCAAGGTGGGTTACAGACACACACACACACTTGTAAACAACTTGTAAAGCTGCTCTTGAGTAAGGTGTCTCTAGAGTATGATTGTGAGAATGAGCAGTGCGTCTCTGTCCACCCTTTTTACAATCCACCTGATGTGTTGGGTGATCAATTGTTAACTAAAACAAGCACAGCATCCTCCCAATGTGCAACCCGTTCTCACTCCCAACTCGTAAAATACGGACGGTTGGGCGGTGGCTCTCAGCGTCAGACACAACGCAAAAAGCACCCTTCAGCGTATGTATGGAATGAGCTGTAAGATGACGCAGTATTAAGAGCGAGTAGTATGAAAGACCGAAAATCCGCGTTAGGAGTTTGGTTGGGCTGGTGGATGGGTATAACGACACATGACTTTTACCCAGGAGACTGGGGTTCGTGTTCCGTTCTTGTACCGCGTGGCACAGAAACATACATTTTATAATTCCACCCATGATCTTTTCCTAAACTTAACTGTCCCGTTCTTGTGCCACATGACAGTCAGTACGTCCCGACCCAGAGCATCAAAAGTGACGTCAAGAGTCCCGACGCTAAAGGAGATTTTTAGCGTAAATAACAAACGCCAAAAGAACGCACTTTTAGCGTGAATAGAAAACGTCAAACGACGCCAAGAGTCCCGACGCTAAAGGAGACTTTAAGCCTGAATGAGAAACATGACCAATCGTCCATATGTAACGCGATTGGAGAGTGAGAATGTGTTGCAATGTGATATTAAGGCACCATTCTAAATTCATGCTAAAACAGCTGTGTAAACTGTTTATCTGATTGCTTTTCTTGGTTTCCCCAAATGGTGCTGGTACAAGCTGAGGACAAACACAGATATCTTTTATATCTTAATGCTGAATTAGTACAGCTTTTTACTGTTCCTGCAGGTCCTTATATGAACCTCAAATCAGTTTCAGAATGTTTGATGGAAAGTTACATTTTTAGGAAATGTAATGTCTGTATTAAAACACAAAGACACCCGTTGCACAGCAACAACATCAACAGATGCATAGCAAGCATGAACAAAGACAATCAAAACATAGAAAACGCACACAATCCTGGTCTATCTGGCTTTGTACCTTATCTTATCATGAATGCACTCAACCAGTTATCTACTCCCTAGTCTATATCCACGACGTTCCACTTCCGGGCTTGCTCTCATTCTGCCGCAACTCTTTTTGGATGTCCGTTTTCGGATGTCCCGTTACCTTCCTGCTTTATTTGTGTTATAATTTTAAACTTTTATTTTATTTATTTCTGAGGACTACGGTTAACTGCTCCTCAGATCTCTGCAGGGTAAATCCAGACAGCTAGCTAGAATATCTGTCCAATCTGAGTTTTCTGTTGCACGACTAAAACAACCTTTGAGCGTAAACGTGTTCTACCAAAACCAGTTCCTTCCCGAGGCTATTTTGCAGAGGCACCGTGGCCCCGCTCGGCACCGCCCGAGACGATTGTGATTGGTTTAAAGAAATGCCAATAAACCAGAGCACGTTTTTCTCCCATCCCGGATTGCTATATGGACTAGCCCGACCCTCCTCCGCAGCGCTGTGAGCGAAGGTCTGGCAATGCGAGACTACCCACTCCCCTATCATCCTCTTAGTTTCTCTCCCTCACACACACACACACACATACCAAATGCTTCCTTTCTGCTCTGTCCAGGTGGACAACTCATCCCTGACTGGTGAATCAGAGCCCCAGACCAGGTCACCTGACGGTACCCATGACAACCCCCTGGAAACCCGCAACATTGCCTTCTTCTCCACCAACTGTGTCGAGGGTAGGTGCCCATCACCTTTATCCAAACCCAAAATCATCATTATTACCATCATATTCATCACATATACTATACAAATCTTACACTGTTAGGGTTAGCCACTCGCCGTCTTGTAACCATTTCTGTGTGTGTGTGTGTGTGTGTGTGTGTGTGTGTGTGTGTGTGTGTGTGTGTGTGTGTGTGTGTGTGCGCGCGCGCGCGTGCGTGCGTGCGTGTCATATGGTTGCATGCGTATGTTTGTATTGTTCCGGATCAGTGCTCATATAGTGCTGCAAACAAAGATGCTACGCGTCCACTTTTACTGTAGGCTACGGTCAAAGTGTTTGGTGTGACAAAGTCATCAGGGGAGCCCACTGACTGGAAATGTGACCACATTGTACCTGTTCCATCCCATCATATTACTGGGAGGCCCGGCAACTCACACTAAGCTCTTCACAGTGGTAGAATAGGAAACAATAATCTGCGATGCCCTCCTGTGGACACATTGTCACATTGCATTTAGTCCTGCACTGTCCAAGCATCATCACTCTTATCACAACTGTCCATGTATTCATATACAGTCTACACATGGTCTGCGTTTTTTGTTTTCCTCTTTCTTTATCTTTTCTGGAACTGATAAAGAAGCTAATAATTAAAAGCATTCTCCTTTCTTTCTTCAGGAACGGCACGCGGCATTGTTGTGTGTACTGGTGATCGTACAGTGATGGGCCGCATCGCCACTCTCACCTCGGGCCTGGAGACTGGCAAGGTACCATATTCATTGTTGTTGATTATCTGACAGTGGGCTGCTGTGTCATTTACACGCCACCTAATAGAGGTTGCTTACTAAAAACAGGCTCTTTTAGTTGCAGCTTTTGTGTAATTGAACAGTTGCTCATTCATATACAGTATTCATTCACGTATCTAATGAAAGACAACAGCTAAGAAGGATAAGAAGTTTTACTGCAGTTAGTGAGTCTCGCTCACTAAATGCATCCTAGTGAAAACAGTCAATCATCGGGCGCCTGGGTAGCTCACCTGGTGGAGCGCGCGCCCATATAAAGAGGCTTAGTCCTCAACGCAGCGGCCGCGGGTTCACCTCTGACCTGCGGCCCTTTGCTGCCTATCATTCCCCCTCTCTTTCCCCTTTCAAGTCTAAGCTGTCCTGTTGGAAATAAAGGCCTTAAAATGCCCAAAAAATAATAGCATTAATTAATCTTCTTTAATCCATCCAAACACCTTCTTTTTCTACTCCTCAGACACCCATTGCCAAGGAGATCGAGCACTTCATCCAAATCATCACAGGTGTGGCCGTCTTCCTCGGCGTGTCCTTCTTCATCCTGTCAATCGTCCTGGGTTACTCCTGGCTGGAGGCCGTCATCTTCCTCATTGGTATCATTGTAGCTAATGTGCCCGAGGGACTGCTGGCCACGGTCACTGTGAGTAGTGTGTGTGTGTGTGTGTGTGTGTGTGTGTGTGTGTGTGGGTGTGTGTGGGTGTGTTGAGGGAAAGGTAGATTTTTGGCTGGTCTGCAGGGACCAGCCCTAGGACCTCGAAATTCTATACCTCTGTCGCTGAGTCACGGAGTCGCTCTCACTGATAGATGAAGTTCCACCATTGCTCGTAATAAGTGTGACTACGTCAGTTTTGGTGTTTCCCCATTAGTCATTGCCCTTTCAAACTGTATGTGTGCTGTCCTCCTCCATCTGCTGAGGTCCTATGACATCATCGACCTACATAATTATTAACACACAGAGTATGGGAGAGGCTGCAGCGTGATGATGAATGCCAAAGCTTTAGACCCATGTCTCATTAATTACCGGGATTTGGTACCCATACCTAAATATATTGGTTTTCCTTATTCATTGCATTTCAGTCTTTTTCAATGTGTTCATCTAGTAGTTTCATATCGCGTAAGTGGTCAGCACCCTTACAGATAAACATTTAATATCTATATTCACGTTATATACACCACCGCTGACTATCCCTGTAACAATTTGGCCACAACTAAGTATATTGACTATACACGGTCCAGCCATATAACAGGTTTTGACCTAGTCTTGTTTAATCGGTTTAATTAAAGTTTGTTTTGTATTTTTTCATTTGTAAAAGGGACAGGAATGTTAGTATTGCTAGTATGTGTGCGTGTGTTTGCAGGGTTGTTCACCAGTTGCATAATTCCTTAATTTCGAGCTGTTTGTCTGTGTCTAATTCTCTTCACAGTTGTTGTGTGTTTGGTTTCCTCCTCAGTTCCCAGTGTTTTGCGCAGACTTGGGTCAAACAGTATTTCCATATACTTTATATTTCATATATTAGAAAAAAATTAAAGAAGCTACACAAAATCAGGGAAAACGGTTAACAGCTTTTAAAATGTTACACTCTAATGTGGATTGTGGGATTTGGATGATTATTTTGCACTCCTAGATTGCCAGATTCCCAAGAAGTTTGTAGTTTGACCCATGTCTAACTGTGTGTACAGTGTTCAGGCTGATGTTGTCTTGTCATGTCTGCTGCTCTCCGTATCTCTGTGCTTGTGTTTTTTGCTGTTCGTCTCTGTGCATCTCTGTGTGTATCTTTGTGTTTAACGTTCTCCCTGTGTCACTACCTGTATCTGTAGTGAAGGTGCTATATTGTCTTTGTATATCTCTTTTTCCATCTTTCTCTTCTCTATTCCTCCCAAAGCAGCCCCATATGTGTTTGTGTGTTTGTGTTCTCTCTCTCCATCTTCCTCTGTGTATGTGTCTCTCTCTCTTTTCCAGGACAGTCGTGGTGCTGTCTGCAAAGACAACGGCTAGCTAATGTAATGATATTAGGCTAATGACTAGTCAGCTTCATGAACTGAGTTCGGCCTCCTCTGCTTGGCCTTGGCTAGTTCTGTTTGGCCCATGGGTCCTAAGTATGGGCCATACTTAGCATGATGACATAATGCACTGCTGCTCTGCTTCATCACTTCACTTGTTCATGCCTCATTTCTTTCTTTGCATTGCTGTTTGGGCTGCATTTTTATTTTTGTAAGGAGGTTTTGATTGTAGTGCATTTTGCTTTAGAGAACATTTTCATGAGCAGGATGAACGTCTCCAGGTGTCAGGGCGGGTTGGTTCTCGGGTGTGGTTGGTTGTTTCAGGTACAGTATGGCACTGAAGTGGCTGCTCATTGGCATTAGTTCAGTAACTGGAGATGCTCATCTGCGCTGTTTACCCCTTAGATACTAATTATTGTTTCTTTTTCTCCTTTGGTTTGTTTTCTACTCTCCTTTTTCTTTTCTTATCGTCAACCATTCCTTTCCTCCTTTCTTTCCGTCTCTCCTTGCTGTTATGTCCTCTCTCTGCCATTCCTCTGTCTCCTTCTTTGCTTTGGTCTCTCTCATCTCTCCTCCCTCAGGTGTGTCTGACGCTGACTGCTAAGCGAATGGCTCGTAAGAACTGCCTGGTAAAGAACTTGGAGGCTGTGGAAACTCTTGGCTCCACCTCCACCATCTGCTCTGACAAGACGGGCACCCTGACCCAGAACAGGATGACTGTGGCCCACATGTGGTTCGACAACCAGATCCACGAGGCCGACACCACCGAAGATCAGTCTGGTGAGATATTCTCTCTCTCTCTCTCTCTCTCTCTCTCTCTCTCTCTGCTTTCATGCAGCATGCTTTAAATCTTCCTGCAAAATATAAAGAGTATTATGACCTTATGTCCTTCTCTAATGCAGCATTAATTACTCCAGCATCCAAAATAAACATCAGCCAAGCACCAAAGGCTTATAAAATGTATTTTTGGGGGAAACCTCAAACGCTGATCTGTTTTATTTTTATCAAGTCATTGGTCTAAGCATGTTGTGGAGCTCGTCCTTGCTGCACATTTAACTCTATCTTACCACCAATTAAATCACAGCATGTTCAGTTACATGGCCTGTTGATTTTAAACCATGACACTGAACAGCTGAAGAAATGTTTTCAGAATAGGATATTGGTTTACTCCCTGCACTGGAACAGTTCACAGCAGGGTGCCTGACTGTAGTTGAGGTGGGACAAGGTGGGTGGATGCTTAGGTGAATGGGATAGGCTGAGGCACCTGTCAATAAATGTTCCTTTTTTTTCTGATCATTCTCTAGGCTCCTCCTTCGACAAAAGCTCCGCAACATGGGTGTACTTGGCCCGCATCGCTGCTCTGTGCAACCGTGCTGTGTTCAAAGCTGGCCAGGATGCTTTGCCCATCCTTAAGCGTGACGTGGCCGGCGACGCCTCTGAGTCAGCCCTGCTGAAGTGTATTGAGCTGTCCTGTGGCTCCGTCAAAGCTATGAGGGAGAAGAACAAGAAGGTGGCTGAGATCCCCTTCAACTCCACCAACAAGTACCAGGTTCGTCCCCTTGTCTTACTCGTGCAGCTAACAAATAATGCAGATGCTCTACGAAGATTTGTAGTAAATGGGCTAAAAACACTAGTTGCAGTACAAAACAGTATGATGTCCGAAACCTTAGTATGAAACAAATAGTACATGAATTGCATACTTTTTTCCGGTGAAATATTACAGTATGCAAACACTGGACACTACACCGTCATAAATATCCCACAATGCAAGGCAGTAGTGACGACAAAGTTTATAACAGACAAATGGACAACAACCAAGACAGCTCTGTAACCTCAAGCTTTAATTTACTTTTCTACATATTCAAAATCTGCGGTTTTGTCACCTGTGACCGTGTGACTAGTTTTTCGAGTCCTTTTCCAGTAATTTAAGCATTATCTGGCGACGCTGTTAGAGTTGAGGTTGGCACGTATTACCATGGTTACGCGTCTCCAACCGGCAAGGAGGCTCTCAGGAAGTGACGTGGTGATTTTATTTCGGTACGTCCGAAAAGATATCTACTGCTGTTTATTCACACAAAAGCATGTTGGACGATAGTACGCATATTGAGTATGTAGTGCAGAGTAAGCGGTTTCGGAAGCAGCCTACTGTACTCACTTCTTAAATGGTTCTGATGCTAACACTGAAATCTGTTCCCATCAGCTCTCAGTTCATGAAAATGATGATGAAAACGACAACCGCTACCTGTTGGTGATGAAGGGAGCCCCAGAGAGGATCCTGGACCGCAGCTCCACCATCATGGTGCAGGGCAAAGAGCAGCCCATGGACGATGAGATGAAAGAGGCTTTCCAGAACGCCTATCTGGAACTGGGAGGACTGGGAGAGAGAGTACTGGGTAAGGATGATAGAGCATAGGAAAACAGTGGTAGGGCTATACCGAATACCATTTTTTAAAGCTCTGGTAGTTATTAGGGGTATGAATCTTCACTGGCCTCACAATTCAATTCAGTTAAGATTATCCTGTCAACGATTCGATATCCCGATGCATCACAATGCGCCACCTCCCAAAATTTATTGTATATTGCTACACATGGTTTTCATCAACAAATGTTAGCAGTCAGATATATATGAACTCCCATTTTTATTGCATCCGCTCTTAAAAAGACACTTCCTGAATGTAGCGGAGTCTGAAAACAGAAGACAACAGACAAATGGCAAAAACAAAAAAAAAAACAGCGAACTGAAAATCAACAAGCAACATCAGTAGGCAATAATTGATTATTGCCTGTCACTGCATCGATGCAGAATCATCCACGTCCGCATCGCGATGCAATGATTAATTTCAACACCCCTAGTACTTATCTTCAGAGTATATTCGAAGCTTCGGCGGCAGCAGCGGAGGGGGGGGGGGTGTCAAAATTTTCCACCGCACGTGAAGGCAGCGGAGAAAAAGAAAAGAGAAAGCGAGAGTTAAAGCGACTTTGCTTTGTTGTTGCAACAGACGGTCACCTATTGTTACACAAGCTCCCCCGCAGTTCAGTACTTGTGTTTCGTTTTTTTTTTTACCTCCATAGTGTTTAAAACTTTGTTGCAGCAATAGAGGCAGTGATGTTTCCTGTTTAAAGTAATGTTAACTGGACTCACACGCCGCGATACGGACTGACGAGTCTGATCTCAGGTTACATGATTGTCCAGCGCAGGTTGATGTTGGGTTGCTTTTCTCCAAAAGTTGAATCGGACTTAACTTTTTGCTGCAGGCATAAAAAATCTGGCGTTTTTGTCAGACTGTCAAGTGACAAACAACGCTATGTGTGTGAATGAACGCTCAGCCAGCCAGCGCCCCACTAGAGCGTTAGCGTTATGAACGGTTGTACTATCTTTACCTTTATCAAATCGCCTGAAAACGATACCAGGCTGCTACAGTATAACCATACAGACCTCTACAAACATCCAACTGCTTGTAACTCAACATTTATCCGTTCTTGGCTGAGATGGAAGACATAGCGCTGCATTAATTAGTGGCTTAATACCAACAAAACACCACAGTAAATTCAGCCTACACACAGGTTTTTTCCAAAAAACGAATATTCGATTCCCAAAATTGAAAATCGAATACCTACCCATCGAACGAATATTCAAATATTCAGATCCAGCCCTAAACAGTGGTAATTTAGCATAGGGTCATGATTTGGAATTAGAACTTAGCAATACAGTTTTGGTACATCCTCTATTCTATTGTATGGTGTTGTCCTGTTTGTACAATGCAAGAAATCCATAGAAGTTTCTGTATGTATGTTCATCCCTAATTCCTCCAGGTTTCTGCCACAAGTTACTGCCAGAGGACAAGTATCCCAAAGGTTTTGCCTTTGACACAGATGACGTCAACTTCGAGACCGACAACCTCTGCTTCGTAGGCCTCATGTCCATGATTGACCCTCCCCGTGCTGCCGTGCCTGACGCTGTGGGCAAATGCCGCTCCGCTGGCATCAAGGTGGGCACCCTACAAGTCTGCCATTTAAAGGCCTGGAAAAGTAGAACATAGCACCCACCTGAATGTGAAGGCTGTGGATGTGGATGACTGTCACGCACATTTGTAACCCTCCTGTTGTCCTTGGGTCAAATTTGTTTACAAAAACGTTCTGGATCAGAACTATGACAAAGGAACGTTGAAAAAAGTGACAAATGTTGGAAAAAGCTACAAAAACACAGGAAAAAAAATCGACAAAAACATATATTTTTTAAACGCTGAAAAAAGTGACAAAAAAAACATCAAAAATATCACCAAAGGTGACAAAAAAAGTGACAAAAAAATTGGAAAAAAGTGAAAAAAAACATCGGAAAACAAAGAAAATTGTTAAAAAATTGACAAAAACATAATTAAAAAAACTAAAAAAGTTACAAAAACAATTGGAATAAAATCGACAAACACGTTGAGAAAAGTGTAGAAAAAGAACAATGAAATGTTGAGATTTCGACCCAGAAAAACACAAAGTTGCATGGTCGACAGGAAGACAACACAAGGGTTAAAGTAATGTTTTGTTAACAGTGTGAATTGTATTTTATTTCTCTTTGTCTCCTACTTCTGTCATTCGTCTGTTACATCCTCTTTCCGCCCCCTTTCATATTCCTTCTATGCTACCTGTTGGCCCTTTCTCCTCTTACTTGATCCTACATGTTGTCTCTTTCTCCTTCCGTTTTATCACCTACCTCTTCATCTACCACCTGTATTTCAGGTTATTATGGTGACGGGTGACCACCCAATCACAGCCAAGGCCATTGCTAAGGGTGTGGGCATCATCTCCGAGGGCAACGAGACAGTGGAAGACATTGCTGCACGCCTCAACATCCCTGTCAGCCAGGTCAACCCAAGGTAAGAAAAAGAAAATGTAAGTTTACATGTAGCCTCACCTGCATTGCCAAAGCACTACAGGATGGAAGTGGGACTTTTACGCAAATTTTTATTAGGGCTGCACCTGATATTATGAAAATATCTAATTGCGATTATTTTGACTGATATTGCGATTGCGATATGATTCACGATATTGGAGGGAATGATCATTTTTGTATCATTATTCTCATTTTCATTGAAAAATATATATATTAAAAAAAAATGATTGAAGTGTGATTTTTTTTTTTTTTTTTTTCGAGGATCTGTGCTAAACAAAGATTTTTTCTTTACTCTGTTAGATACGATTTGTAGGCCAGGACATCTCTGCAGCACCACAGTACTTTATTTTAGAATGGTCTGACACATATTTTGCCTTATATTGCGCCCCCCTGCGATTTGGATATTGCACTAGTTCATATTGCGATTTTGATACAATTTCGATTAATTGTGCAGCCCTAATTTTTAATACGGTAGTTGCTCAATGTAGCCTTTGACTTTACAGCACCTTTATACGACAGAAGCTTTTATGATTTGGTGTTGTGTTGTGTAGGGATGCCAAGGCCTGTGTAATCCACGGTACAGATCTGAAAGACCTCGGTCAAGAGCAGATGGACGATATTTTGAGGAACCACACAGAGATCGTCTTTGCCAGGACCTCCCCACAGCAGAAACTTATCATTGTAGAAGGCTGCCAGAGACAGGTACATTTATTATACATACAGACACATTCACATACATGTGCACAAAGGTAAAAGTAAATATGCACCTGCAAACAAGTGCATGTGATGATGAAAAAAGAAGTGCATGTTTTTTTTTAGCATTGTGCAACCTGAATCTGAATGAAAACCCTAAACTGTGTGTCCCCCTTTTCTCTCAGGGTGCCATCGTGGCTGTGACAGGGGATGGTGTGAACGACTCTCCTGCCCTGAAGAAGGCTGACATCGGCGTCGCCATGGGAATCTCTGGCTCAGACGTGTCCAAACAGGCTGCCGACATGATCCTGCTGGACGACAACTTTGCCTCCATTGTCACTGGAGTAGAAGAAGGTGAGGGATAAACGCGAGAAGGGAGAAAAAAAAGGGCTGTGAAGAGGAAAATATTGAAAGAATGGAGGGATAAAGGGAGGAAGAATTTCAATTAAATTGTATTTATAGTATTAAATCATAACAGGATTTAACCTATGATTTCCTGATGACACGTTACACATGATGCATGTACTTGCACATACTTGCTACTATACTACTCATTATATTTCAGACAGTACATAAGCAGTTAATGTTTGAGAGGAGAAATGCATTTTAAAATAGTGTGGGCAATAAAGATTTTGTGTATGTCTTTTTGTTAATTGTCTTTTAGTGTTATTTTTTTACTAAAATAATAGAAGGTACGGTAAAGAATTGTGACAATAAATAAGATGGAATAGCAAGAAAGACATCTGTGTATGTTAATGAGTTATTAACAATAATGTATTTAAAGAGCTAGCGGTGTTGACTTAGGTGTGGGATCTGCTTTACATAAAGTAGTATTTCCATCATCTTTCTTATTTAAGGGTTTCACCTGTTCAGCAGTCTATATTTATGTAATGTATACACAGGGTTTCCGCGGGGTCTTAAAAGGTGTAAAAAAAAAAGTCTAAAATTTCAAAATCAAAATTTTAGGCCTTAAAAAGTCTTAAATTTGCAAAAGTATTGTGTTCTAGGTCTTAAATAATTTTAAACAGGTCTTAAAAATGTCCTACGTTCATGTAATGTTTTTCTTCATCCCGTGGTGTTGTAGTTCATTCTTTCGCTAGTCCAAATATAATTTGCTGTATATGTACAAATCAATATTACTCTGTTGCTTTTATTCAATTTTTATTTGATTTATTTTGCAAGTACTTTTGTGACTGCATTTCGTCGTACTTTTATGTCACGATAAAGGTCTTAAATTTCATTCATAAAGCTCTTAAAAAGTCTTTAATTGGACTTGTTGAAACCTGCAGAAACCCTGATACACCACGTTTATCCTCACAGGCCGTCTGATCTTTGACAACCTGAAGAAATCCATTGCATACACTCTGACCAGCAACATCCCAGAGATCACCCCCTTCCTGTTCTTCATCCTGGTCAACATCCCGCTGCCTCTGGGCACCATCACCATCCTCTGCATCGACCTGGGAACTGACATGGTAAGGGACTCAAACATAGAAACATAACTGGCCAGCGACACACTGAGACACCAGGCACACCCACATACTGTAGCTTACAGCTCTAATGTGTTTGTGTCCAGTCAGGCAATACAAATGCACAACCCACATTTTCCAGTCGCAGGTGGCCCCACACACTCTTGCTCTTGTACATGCTTGACCTTTAAACACTCATGCGTGCACAGTGAACCAGTGAAGCTCAGCTGTACACAAACATGTGAACTGTATACATATCAGACAGGTAATCAGTTGGCAAAATATGTGCAGTAATGCCTGGTAATTATCATCTGGGAAAGACACAGGTCAATTTTGCTGCATAATTAACAACATGAATTGGAAGAATGAAATCCGGGAGTATTTACTAGAATCTGAAAGAGCACGATAGTAGTGATACTGTGGTATTAACCACAATTTGGGGAATTCACTTCCAAGTTAGAATTAAGTTAAGACCATTGAGCATCACAATGAATTAACCTGAAGTTGAGTTCATGCCTAGGTTATGCCTAAAAGGTATGTACACAAAAGTACGTACACAAAAAGGACACTAGGTGGCAGTGTGGGACCAGTCCAGTTTGTCATGCCTGGAAAGTGTATTGCTGTATGGTAAAATAAACCAAAGCAAACATACCCAGAAAATAAATGCTTTCACTGTGGACATGGCCAACTGCACATACATTGAATCACAAATTAATCAACAATGTCTTGCTGTCTCCTCCGTCAGGTACCCGCCATCTCTCTCGCCTATGAAGCAGCAGAGAGTGACATCATGAAGCGCCAGCCCAGGAACCCACTGAGGGACAAACTGGTCAACGAGAGACTCATCAGTATCGCCTATGGACAGATTGGTAGGTGCCTTGTTTGTGTTAGTGAACATACAGTACTGACTGGGATCTGTGTTAAAGTTGCTGTGTGTAGTATTTTGAGTCTGTTTATTTTGTAGTCATTTTTAGATACTATATCTTTATAGATATTATTATCAATTATTATCAGCATGTGAGACCAGAAATCTGACAGCCTTTACTGGCCCCAAATCTGTGCCATGCACCGAATAGGTTTTGTTTATAACACACTGCCTTGCACTGGTCCTACAAAACTCTGACACAACAAAACTATAATCATAGGTTCTGTTAGCTCACAGCATGCTATCATGCCCAGTGTGTTCTTAGACAATGGTAACCCAAAGATATCTTGTTACATACAACTTGATTTCATTGTAGGCAAAAGTGCCATCGATAGTCTGTGTTGAAATTTTGATTTTCTAATCAGCATGTTTTAATGCAACATATCTAATATCGTTTAGTAAATGCCAACCAATTCCCGATGGTGGCCAGTCAATCACAACATCCCTACTCCCTTCTGTAGTTTTTCTACAGCATATCATCACGTCATAATATTCGAAGATCATTACGGGCGTGTAGGATTTTACTTTGTCAGATAAACCTAATCAATGAGTGCCTAAACTCTGTGTCTGCAGGTATGATCCAAGCTCTTGGCGGGTTCTTTGCCTATTTTGTCATCATGGCTGAAAATGGTTTCCTGCCGTCTTTGCTTGTCGGCATCCGGCTCCACTGGGACGATCGCTCCAACAACGACCTGGAGGACAGCTACGGGCAGCAATGGGTATGAATGAGCTGACACACAATCAGTGTTCCCCTGCTTGTATGGAAGAGCTCTGTTTGAGTGACCTGATAGAATAGCTCTGTTCACAATAGAGTAGTCTATAGTCACGACGTTCCACTTCCGGGATTGCTCCGTTGGCGACGGAAATTCCGCCGGATTTCACTCATTTAGGCCGGATGTCCATTACCTTGGGCTCTCTTTGTGTTGACATGAACTCGGGTGGATTTATGAGGACTATGGTTAACTGCTCCTCCAGATCTCTGTTCTCTGTCCAATCTGAGTTTTCTATTGCACGACTAAAACAACCTTTGAACGTACACACGTTTCACCAAAACAAGTTCCTTCCCTTGGCTATTTTGCAGCGGCACCGTTGCTCCGTACGACGCTTAGCGCCGCCCAAGACGATTGTGATTGGTTTGAAGAAATGTTAATAAATGAGAGCACATTTTTCTCCCATCCCGGAATGCTGTGTGGACTCGCCAGACCCTCCTTCGCAGCGGTGTGGAGGAAGGTCTGGCAATGCGAGACTAACAATAGAGGGTTGTCTCTATTTTTCACATTCCCCTCTTGTGTGTCGTGATATTATACCAGCTATCTCATACAAAGCTCCCAAATCAGTTAATTATTTTAATAATCTTTGAATGATAAAAAAAACTAAACATGGATATAAATGAAAAAGCAAGTCACACATTGTGTTTCCCTCGTCCTCTTTCTCTGTACAGACCTATGAGCAGCGTAAGATTGTGGAGTTTACTTGCCACACAGCCTTCTTCGTCAGTATTGTGGTGGTTCAGTGGGCAGATGTCATCATCTGCAAGACCAGACGTAACTCTGTGTTCCAGCAGGGCATGAAGTAAGTCAAACAATTCAATGTGTTATTTGTTAGACAGGTAAACAACCTACCATGTCGATAATGATGGCCAAAAGCTAGTCCACGACGTTACACTTCCGGGATTGCTCCGTTGCTGACGGAAATTCCGCCGGATTTCACTCGGCCAGATGTCCGCTACCTTCCGCTTTCTTTGTGTTGGAAATTAATCTCTGGTGGAGTTGTGAGGACTATGGTTAACTGCTCCTCAGATCTCTGCAGGGTAAATCCAGACAGCTAGCTAGACTGTCTGTCCAATCTGAGTTTTCTGTTGCACCACTAAAACAACCTTTGAACGTACACATGTTCGACCAAAACAAGTTCCTTCCCGAGGCTATTTTGCAGAGACGATTGTGATTGGTTTAAAGACATGCCAATAAACCAGAGCACGTTTTTCTCCCATCCCGGAATGCTGTGTGGACTAGCCAGACCCTCCTCCCAGCCAAAAGCTAATGTTTGTTGTTCATCCACAACATCAACCGTCAGCTCACCTCATTTTGGAAAATGTAAAAACATCCAGCAGTATTCTCATTGTGCCTCGTCTTTAACTTTAAATGTGAGACATGCTAACTTTAGCTTGTGCTTACAGTACGAGCTGTCTGACCTCCTAAATGTAGTAACACTATGTAGAAATTGTAAACTATATGCAGATACTGTAGGCTATCAGTGGTGGAAAGGAACTTATTTGCATTTACTTTTGAGTTACTTGTTCTATACTTTAGTATTTCCATTTTCTGCTACTTTATACTTGTATACATTTCAGAGGGAAATATTGCAGTTTTTACTCCATCAGTATTAACGAGCTAATAATGTAAAATACAGTAAAAAGAAATATCACTCTAGCCTTTAATTTATGGCTCCAATTTATGGCCTATGTTTGTGTATTCCCCTCCATCTTCTTTCCATCTTTTCTCTTTGCCGCTCTGTTCTGCAGGCAACAATTGTTAGTCCAGGCACACAAACCCAGATATTGGCGCTGCTACAGCTGTCCTCAAATTCTGCCTGCAGAAAATCAACTTTGAAGCCATTTTATGATCCAAAAGTAGGCTTAGATAGTCAAGGATGTAGTCCTCTGTTTATAGAATAGCATAGAGACACCAGATGACCATCCCAAGTCTTTTCGATGGCAGGGGATATTAATTCCTTTGCTGTGGATTCCTCCCCTTGCCATCTTTAATTAGGAATTTCCTTCACACCTGATACTTTGCTTACTTTGTCTGCCTTTATCCCTCACATCTCTACCATGTGTGCACTGTAATTAACTCACTTGCACTTGTCTTGCAGGAATAAGATTTTGATCTTTGGTCTGTTTGAGGAAACAGCTCTGGCTGCTTTCCTGTCCTACACCCCTGGTATGGACGTGGCACTCCGGATGTACCCGCTCAAGTAAGTACAGTAACACGTCATAACATTACCATGACATGCAGTCCGAAGATGCTTTACTCTGCATTACAAAAGAGTGTGTTATTGTGATCCCATGACTTTGTCCTAAAATCACAATACAATCCATTTTCTCTTGTGTTGCTTTGAAGCCAAGTTTTTGTCATACATCTCATATTATATTTCAGTGGTCTTAACATGCCCACATCAGCAAATATCACAACCTTTATTGGTTAGTAATAAACTAAATATTGTTTACTTTTAAGAAAGGTAATTAGTACTTAAAGGTGCTATAGGTAGGATTGTGAAGATCCAGGACTTGGCCAAAAAATTTGAACATCGACAACTTCTCAGTCCCTCCCCCCTTTCTGCTAAAGCCCAAAACGGTCTCCTAAGCCCCTCCCCCCACAAGGGAGAATGAATGCGTGTGCCTGAGCAGTGATTGACACGCAGTTAGACACCCCCCTTCCCGGCCCTGATTGGTGCATCTGAACAGGGAGCTGTGGATTTTGGCAAATCACACTACAGGCTGTAGGTGGTGCCAGAGGAGCCAGATTTCTTTTTTTTAAATGACCTGCTTCATGTAGTTCTACTGGAACATAGGGTCAGTTTCAGCAACTATGACAGAAAGTTAGTTTTATAAGTCTTACCTACTGCACCTTTAATGAGTGCTGTGTTCTTCATCGCTGTCTCCCAGTTTTGACCCGGGCACTGCTCTCACTCTCCATCATTCCCTCCGTTCTCTCTCAGGCCCAGTTGGTGGTTCTGTGCGTTCCCGTACAGTTTCCTCATCTTTGTTTACGATGAGATCCGAAAACTCATCCTTCGCCGAAACCCCGGAGGTAAGATAACACACACACATGCACACTCAAACACACTGTACACGTGTACTATCTCAGCTGCACAGTAGTGTGGTGCACTGAACAGACTATGAATGAAATGTTTTTTCGAACAACAAGCATTTTGTTGTGTGTGAATCTGCAGCCTGAAAGTTAACCACTTTCAATGTTTATGAAATAGGTTAGATATTCGCCTCATCAACTACTGTACACATGTTACACATTTATTTACATGTCAGTATGGATCTTTACAGGCTGAAAAGAAGAATAAATGTGATGGAAAAACATCACATTAGTTATACACAACCTAGATCACAGATCAATCATTTATATTTTTAGTACCACTGCATCAAGCTACACATTTTTACAACGTGCAGGATAATATCATCCAGGACCTTATCATTTAAAATAATATTTTGATCTAATTTCAATCAGTTAATTAAATAATTTGTTATATAACTATTGTATCTTTCTCCTTGTTTCCCTCTTTTTCTCTTCTCTACGTCTCTACAGGCTGGGTGGAAAGAGAGACATACTATTAAATTATCAAAGCATCATTTACTTCTCCCCTGAACGCATCCCTTCTTCTCTATCTCCCTTCCCTCTGTCTCTTTCCTCCTTCCCTCCATCCATCCCTCCTCTCCTGTCAACATACTCAAACTCCTCTTCCTCCTCTCCATCCTCATCCCCTAAAGAAACAAAAAAATCAAACGGCAAGACGATGCGAGGACCAACGACAGAGGAGTAGAGATGGGGGTAGGGGGGGGTCCTGTTTTTTTTCCTATCCAAAGTCTATACAGCACTAGTCTGCCAGTAACACTGATGTGCCGGTGCTTATTACTGCACTGTTAGCTGCAGCCACTCTTCATATGTGTACTCAAACTACACCGCTGTGTGGAATCGAATAAAAGGTTAGAATCACAAGAATAAAGACCAAACCCGACCTGTTCCACTGCGACAACTCTTGCCAAGCAGAACAACAACATGGCAGCTTCCGTTTTAGATTCTTAACTGGCGATTTGAGCGGGTGGGTGGCGTCTGTTCGGGGTTTTTTTGTCCTGCCAGAGAAAAGCCACCGAGATCCAGCTCTTTAATCACTGCCAACTACGACGTTACTTCTTTTCCTTCTTCCCTCCTTTTCTCTCTTTCTATTCCTATGTACTCACTGCCAGTCTTCTACTGCCGTTCTCCCTCCTCCTGCTTCTCTTCTTCCTCCTCCTCTTCTTCTTCCTCTTGTTTCTCCTCTCCTATTAATAAAGAATCAATCTCTCATAAACCTTGAGCACTCGCTCACGTCCTCAACAGGGTGGATAAAAGGTCATTTCCTCTGACTCCTTCCCTCCTTCTCTGACTCCTTCCCTCCTTCTCTATCTCCCTCCCTCCCTCCTCCTCCCCCCCCATGTGTTTTTTTCTGCTTGTGTTGTTGTTGTTGTTTTCTAAAAAGACGACGTGTTTTTTAAGAAACAAAATTGTTCGTAAAAGTTGTTAATTTGCGAGTGGGGTCTGAGAGCTGCTTGTTTTCGGACATGATAAGGGACACTGTCTGTTCCTCTTCTCTTTCTCTCTCTCTCCCCCCCCCCACCCCCCCCCCCCCTCGCCTGTCTATCTATCCCTGTTTGTTCTGTCTGTTTGTGAACACGGTGCAAACCCTCCATCCCTGTAAACACCCACTTTTACCACCTGCCTCCTCTTATTCTCCCACCCTTCCTTGCCCCTGCCCCGCAACCTCCGCCCTCAACCCCACCCGACTTCACCCAAAAATACAATCTTTCTGTGTCCTCAGAAAAAGAGATTTCTCTCCGATTTCATTATTTAAATCAGTGGAAATATGGAATAAGGCACTGTACTTTAACTTGCGAAACAGCAGCAAAAAACAAACAACAAAATGAAATAAAAAAGAAGGATCTCTCTTTTTCAGCTTGGTCTCCAGTATGTTTTTGTGTGGAGTTTTGGCAGAAAATGGAAATAAATGCTCTGACCAAGTCTTATTTATGGCAGCAGTGTCAAGTCATCTGTTCCCTACCTTTAGAGGAAAATGAAAAGTGCTCATATTATACTCATTTTCAGGTTCATAATTGTATTTAGAAGTTATATCAGAATAGGTTTACATGGTTTAATTTTCAAAAAATACCATCTTTTTGTTGTACTGCACATTGCTGCAGCTCCTCTTTTCACCCTGTGTGTTGAGCTCTCTGTTTTAGCTACAGAGTGAGGCATCTCACTTCTGTACCATCTTGGTTGGGAGTCGCACATGCTCAGTAGCTAGGTAAGGACTACTAGCCAGTCAGTTGCAGAGTATGAGGGCAGTTTAAGAACAGTGTTTTCTGTTGGAGATGGTAAGTCCCTTTGGGGTGGACTTTGGGCTTTTTCACTTTGTAAACCTATAACGTGCACAAAAAAGATATATAACACAATAAAGGAAAGGGAAAAAGCCAAAAAGCATAATATGAGCACTTTAACACATGACGTTTCTAGACATATGCCATTATGTTTGTAGACATAATTTAGCAGAAATGTTATGGTTCAGATTACCGGAAGACGTATGAAGCAGGATTGAAGAACCGTCTTTGTTCCAGATGCTACACTTCATTTCTGTAATGGACAACAGGCTCATTGATTTCGATGACACAGCATCCATCAATTCAACACTCACGTGAGGACTTCGACAGACTCCCCAGGTATCACATTCATATTTTCAAGAACATAAAAGGTCTCACCACTTAATCTTCCTCAGCAGTTAGAGGGTGCCCAGTTGTCATGGCAATGTAGGTTTTAAATGTCTTTTATTTTTATTACCTAAAACCTAAAATAACAGATTTTTGCCACTTGGGGGCAGCAGACACAAGTTGAAACCATGGACTATAAAATGTTGAAACACAACATTGATACATCATTAACTTTAGAGTTGATATGGAGACCTTTTTAGCAAACAAAAACACGGAGCATCATTATGTTTTAAGTCCAGTATTCGCTCTCTTTTAAATCAGTTTTTGGCCTACTAACTCCTGAGGTAAATATCTGACTCTTTAGCTGCTAAATGCTCCACAATGTTCACCAGCTAGTTGCTAACTGTGTCTGTCCAGTCTGTCTGCTGTTTGGGGATGAGCAGGTAGTGTATAGTGGCTTTTAAGAAGTTTCTTTTATTGAAAACGACGCTATGAGAGTGAACAAAAACTAAAGTTGAGGGCTGGACAGCTAATCAATGAGCTGAAACTCACTATAAAGCTCCGTAAAGCTGAGGGTAGCTGCACATTATGGCTGCTTTAAGTACTTCATGTCCATGTTGTCAGAAACATTTGAGATAAAAACTATTCTTGACTGAAATCTTGACCTGCTAATGAAGATCATGTGAGACAGGGTTTCCACAAGGTCTAAAAAAATCTCAAATTTCAATATTAGGCCTTAAAAAGTCTTACATTTGCTGAAGAATTGTGTTCTAGGTCTTAAATAATTTCAACAAACAGGTATACATTTTCTCATTGAAATGCTCCCGCAGCGCTTTACAATGTTTTTTTATTCCGTGGTGTAGCTCTTTCTTTTCCTACTCCAAATATAATTTGCTGCATTAACGACTACAAATGAGACCAACATGCAACTTATATTGCAGCCAACTGCACAGCAGCGCAAGTCTCTTTCGGAACAGATTTTATTCTTTAGCTATGGGGAAGTGCAAGTTTAGCGATGTGTCCGGACTCTGATATTGACATTTTTTGTTTTGTTTTTATGCCATGGTATAGGTCCTAAATTTCATTTATAATGATCTTAAAACGGTCTTAAAAAGTCTTGGATTTGACTTGGTGAAACATGCAGAAACCCTGTGTGAGACGATCGAAAGCTTCGGGGCAGCTGCTAAATGGACCTTGTGGTTTATTTGTTTGCTAATGTAAGCACAAGCATGAACTTTCAATCTTAACACTTTTAAGCCAACGTGGATGAGAAGTGCTGAAAGTGCTAAGAAATAACAAGTGGGCCACTCCTTCTGCTGAACAAGAACATGCTATATGATCAAAAGCACCAGAAAAATGACTGCATGAACCTTTTAGTGAAATTGTTACGTCTCAGGATAGCGGAGACGTCTCAGGAATGTTTCACACTGCCATATAAAGCTTGCTTTATCATGGCCTGTTCACTGTGTTTATCTGCCCGATCAACAGTCAGGGCTACAGTAACTCCCTGTTGGTTTGTTGGTTTGAGAACGCTGCGTCTTGCACATGAACAGGGAAAGCTTGTGTGTCTCCATAGGGATTAAACAGCCTTCGGGGGGATATGTCATGATTTGAACAAACGGAAGGACCAGGACAATATTTGGCTTGAGGTTGGAATAACCGCAACACTGGTAAAGGCACACAGATACGTCTTCAAGGAACATAGTCTATAACCATCATGTAGCACTATAGAAACACTGTTGCTCCACCTTGTATTACAGAGCCTCTTTACAACTGTTATTTGCAGGTTCGTCATCCTACTTGGCTTTGGAATCCACCACTGGGTAAAAAAAAAAAAAAAGAGGTTTATTTCCTGAACTGTTCATCCCTTCTGACTCAAGTAAGTGTACAACAGATTGTGTCCGAGTTAACTTTTATTTTCATTCAAATAAATGTCTGTTAAAGCTTTAGTGCGTAACTTGTTTATATTACTGAATGTCCGTTACATTCAAGCCATTGCCAAATGAGTTGATACAAAGCACACAAATCCTCCGTGTCCTCCTTGGCTACAAGCAACTGCGTGGAGGAAGGGGGGGGGAGCGATCACAGAAGGCTTGTATCATGTGGATGCAACAACAGTGTTGCTGTCATTACTTAAAATTCCTCATGGGGGAAACAAACTACGCACTATAGCTTTAAGTCACTATCTATCGCCGAATGAGGAAACACAACGATAATTGAGCCTATGGCCCACTGATACAAGCCCTTGCATTTGCAGTATTGCGAACTCGGTGTCTGTGGATACCCAGGATACAAAATAGAGAAATGATAAGACCCCTCGCTCGAAGCAGCATACTGTGTTTTTCCAGTCTCTGCTAGCGTTGTGAGTAAACGGTTATTATTAGCATATAAACAGAAGAAGAGCGATGACTACAGACCCTATTTTTTTACAGACTATGCTACAGGCAATTAAAAACCAAAGACAACAAATCTTCGAGCCTGTAACTTTAGAAGATGAAATATAAAGCAAATTGTTAATAGTAGCATGCAACCGGTAAACCTAATGCTTACATGAAATTAGCAAGACCCTGTGTGATTAGTAGTTAACAGTTTAGACCATTTACGCCAATTTCAAAAAGATAATGAATTATATTATAATAATTTAAATAAAGATTATCACATGCCAGACCTGCAGAATTCAGAGTTGAATTTTTTAGTAGCTAGAATGTAGCTAGTTAGAGACCTTTTTCACTTTTACCCCATTCAAAATAACACAAATTGATTGATTGAATTGAAATTAATTATAAAAAAAAAAGTTATTAATAAAAGCCCAGAGTCAGGAACAGTCCGTGACTCTGTTTGGGTTCGATAGTTTTACGCTTCTACTTTTGTATGTGTGTGTGTGTGTGTGTGTGTGTGTGTGTGTGTGTGTGTGTGTGTGTGTGTGTGTGTGTGTGTGTGTGTCTCCATCCACAGTATCCGTGTTTCATGAATACTATTTCAAGGCTCACAGAGCAAATGAGTGCTCCTGCCCACTTGACACACACACACACACACACACACCCTTCTAACCCAGGGATATAGGTCACCTCATTTATGAGTTCATTGGTTTTCTTTCTGTCAGGAGTTTCGTGCAACCTTTTATGATTTCTTCCTGTTGTTTATTAACTGCAGTTAACCACTTGTCTCCTAAACACAGACACATTATTATGTATTACCCCCCAGGTCAATAATATTAATATGTAGTTTAGTTTGGTGTAATTCATACAAAACATGTAATTGCATGTACGATAAAACAGATAAAAGCCCCGTTAGGGAAAAAATATGTATGCAAGTGTGCATCAATGGAATACTTCCTGGGTACCTATAGAAACAAGTGAAGTGCTGGAAACAAGGGGTACTGTAAAAAAAAAAAAAAAAATGTTTAGGGGGACCTAGAATTAAATTACACTGTAAATACTTTTTAATTGCCCTGTACATGTTGAATAAGTACAAGGTAGAAACAGGGTACCTGCAGAATTAATACCTAATGTCCCTACACAGCAGCTATGAAAGCTTAATTTAAAAAACAAAAACAAAAAACCTTTCCAACGTTGATACAGTGAACTTTATTACACCCTGTCACTACACTAAAATGACAGTGAGAAGTGCGGTAAATAATAGAAGACAGCCCAGTATTTAATCAATATAAACATACTTGTGCTGTATACTATTTTATAGTTATACATTTTTTATCCCAGCCAATCCAAATGTTTTGTTCCCAGTAACAACAATAATGTAAAAAAAGAAAACATCTAAAACATTAAACTATATTAATAAAAAGTAAAACTAATTTTACTTGTATTGGGCTAAACCTGTATGTACTATTATAATCCTTTTATCTTTTTAGGTGTGGCATTGTACGATCTGTCCAGGGACAGCAGATGTAAAATAGCCTTTTGGCTAATTCTGGCACATTTTACATTTTTATATGTATTATTAGTGTGCATTGTCCCTGTGAAATAAACCTGAAATAAAATAATAATATATAACTCTACTTTGCATAGTTCTAACTAAAGGGGAAATTAGTGTATGATAAACCAAATGTAAATATTAGTTTTTTTGATGATATAATATACTATAAACACTGTTAACTGATTGCTTTAAATATAATATTTTAATAATAATACTGTATCCTGTAAATATTGAAAAGGTAGTGTTTAATTTAAAAGAAAAAACTACAACACAGTGTGATTGATTTCTAGGTCCCTCCTAAACACAAATTTGTTACCTTAACCCCTCACGTTTCTCTTCTTCCCTTGTACTTACATGTACCGATAAGTATTGTATTGATACCCTGTGTAGAATAAATAATTACACAGTGATTTGCAGTAATCTAAAGCCGTGTCCATTTTGCTGCTAATACTTTTGTACTTTTACTCAAGTAGGATTTTGAATGGGAGACTTTCCCTATACTATACTATGCTATACAATACTTCTTCCACTGTAGGTGTACATGAAGTCACTCAATTCAAAACTCAGTACATCTTTACAAACATTAGACTTCAACGTGTATGTTGTTTAATTTAAAATCATTTAACATTATCGTGTGCTGTGCTCGCTTTCCTTTGTGTTCTCTCTTCTCTCTCTGTAATATAAATAATAGGCCCATCTTATAAGCCCGTGTGGGCTGGGCACCCTCGGGTGTGTGACACTTGAATAAAAGTATTTCATTCATATGGACACACACACACACACACACACACACACACACACACACAGAGCTGTGAATCTGTTATCAAACATCGGTTAGACTAAAAAAGAGAGTAGATGCCTTATAGCGCTGCAGCTCCACTCATTATGATGCTCACACACACACACACACACCTCCCTTTCTTATCCCCCATAACAACCACACTAAACCACCTTTCCTCTGACACACACACACACACACCTTCTCTCAATCTTCTACCCACTTACACTCTCAGCCCCCTCCCACTACCACCTCTTTCCTCCAAATCTCACACACACACACGCATCTTCTCAATCTCCTACGCGATTACACCCGCACGCTAAAACCCCTTTTTGCACACCTCCCCAACACACACACATCCCTTTCCTTCCCTAAAACCCTTTTCGTTTCCTCTGACACACACACACACACACACACTCTCTTTTTGTCAACCACTAACCCCCCTCCTCCCCCTCCTCCCAGTAATCTGGCTGGCCCGTGGCCTCCTCTCTCGCTCCACTGTTCTGTGTGATAGAATATCGATCGGTTTGCCTCGGCTCGGCGTGGAGCAGGAGGAGGGGGGCAGCTGTAGGGCTATAGGATGTGTGTGTGTATGTGTTTTGGGGGGTGGGGGGGGAGGCAGTGGTCAGACATGCTCCAAGGTTGTTACCACAGCAACTGCGGGATGGGTCAGAGGGTTGCCATGGTGCCTAGGTCGCAGGGTCAGGGGGAGGGTCTTGGAGGGCTCTGTGTGTGTGTGTGTGTGTGTGTGTGTGTGTGTGTGTGTGTGTGTGTGTGTGTGTGTGTGTGTTAATGGGAAGGGAGGGGGTAGGCGGGTAGAGGAGAGAGCGGTGTCCAGTCTAGCTATATTGGGTGTGTTAATAATAAATGGTGTTGTATGTGGTCGCTGTCTCTTTCTCTCCCCCTCCATCTGTGTCTCTCTCTTCCTCTGTCTCGGTGTGTGTCACAATAATATATAAAGCAGTAGAACATCAGCTTGATTCAAACCTAGACTTTAGTTAAAAATACACTTTAATACAGAAGACTTTTGTCATCGAGCTGTGCCTTATAAAGCAGTAACCAAAGTATAAAAGTAGATTAAAACGGAACAAAGGCATCCTCAAATGTTTTAAGATTTGACATCCATCCAGACGCACGCACACGCACACACACACACACACACACACACACACACACAAAAAAAACATCTTAGAAAACGTATGTGCAGAAAGCCAATAAAAGAGTTAAACAAAAACAGTGTGATATTAATGTTTTTTTGTGGACAAATTCCACATTCACAAAAAGAAATACAGACCTGCTGTGAGTATTTATGATGAAATAAAACAACTCAGAATTTATTACATTTTAAAAATTTTGTTTTGTGATGCTTCTTTCCCCTCACACTGCGGTAACCATTCATGTGTTGCAGGAAAAGATTGACTAAATCTGATCTTTGCACTATTGTTTTTCACCGCTTGTAACCATCAGCTCTAAATGTAAACTTATTACTCTTAAATTCATTACTGGTAAGTATGTCAACTTCTTTATTTCGCTTTACATCTTTACTGTACATCACATCTCTTTTAGCAAAAATTACAAAAACATTGCTGTCTTTTTAGTATTTTATGGGCAGCACCATACAGAACAATGTGTTTTTTTAGTGACATATATTTTCCCTAAATGAATTAAATGAAAATTGCATTAACAGTAACACTGGAGGAGAATATGTCGGTGTCATTTAATTCATTAGTTGATAAAAAAAATTAAGAGTGTGTGTTACTGAAGGAAAATCCCAGATGAATCATGGGACTTTTTTTTTAACAACACACACATCCTGAAAGAGTAGGAAGGCAGTGTAATATAAAACCATCATGAAATGTGTCACAAACATCACGTAACGTGCAAATTCCACAAATCAAAAACACATTTTGGTTGTTCTATAATCCATTTTTAAGCTCTGTCATCGGTGACGTAGTCGAACAGTGAGAACATAAGAAAGCAGAACAATCCCTCTTGTGTTGTACAGTCACGTTGTGTTTGATGAAACCTGCTGTGCGAGAGCTCAGATTGTTTGCACGTGTTCTCTTCAGGAATACGCCGAGCACGAGGACAGCAGCTACAGGACGCACGGAGAAGAAAACGGGTGAGAGTCTGGGGTGAGACTGGCGTAGATTGTCATGTTTAGAAGCTCTGAAATAAGTTATTTCCCACGATGCTGGGGTTGACCACGTGCAATTAAACACAAAAGCTCTGCGATAAATACTTTTTTCAACTTATTTATACACTGAAACTTACAGTAATATGCCCAAAAAAAATATTTGTTGAAATAAAAGAGATGAGACATATAGTGTGTTTTTTTGTATTTTTATACAGAAAAACTTAACTCCTTACAACAAAGCCAGACAATTCTTAAAACGATGGCATCAAAAAAACACAAAGCTGAAAAACCTCACATTTTTGACACAAAATACAACTTAAAATCTTAACAAAAAAAGGTTGATGCAGGACTGTTGTATTTGATTGAATTAGACTATGCAGGTGTTCATGGTATTGTGTCCACAACAGTGTGTTTGCCAGTTTTTCAACCTGAGCTCAGTTCTATTAAATGTAACAGAGGAACGCTTCAGTGTTTAGAGAAAGTGAAAAATGTTGCCAGACTGTGGTTCAGAATACAAATTCACATCCAGCTCGACTTATCTGGTCAAAAGCACCTTAGTACCAAGATTTCCTTTTTTTAGATTTTAAGCCAGTGGACCAAATAGGATCTTAAAGTCACAAGGCGTCCGTGCAAAGCCAATCTCTCAGCGCTGCAGACCCCCAGCCCCTTCCCAGCCAATATCCTGCATTACCACTGCGGGGTTATCAAACAGTCCCTGTGCAGCTTGGACGCCTACATCTGTGTGACTGATTTCGGACACATTTCAATGCTACTGTTACTGTTTGCTGTGTGGGTTGAAGGAAACTTTGTGACAGGACATAAATACAAATCCATGTTTAAACAGCATGAAACAAAACCTCACCAAACATGGCAAGTAGTACGATTCCCTTCTGCCAGATCTGAAAAATGCCCAAACAGCCATGTTTGGTCAGATATGTAATCCCAGGTAGAAGTTCCTGCAGGATCAGAAGATTTTTTTTTTTTTTTTTTTAGATAATCTAATAGCAGAATTTTATTTAAACCAAACTGAAATTTCAAATTCCCTTTCCATCCCACACTAAATACTCAGCGTTTGAGGGACCATATTGTGCTAAAAGTTGTGCATTCATTAATTTACATATTTAGTAGGAGTGGGGGGAAAAATCGATACAGCATAGTATCGCGATATTTTCCGTGGCAATACTATATCGATACACAGACACCAAGTATCGATTTTTTATTATATATGTATTGGTCAGTTTGTCTGCTTGACAATCCCATTTTGCAGCAATAAAATTGAAGTGAGATGAACAAACAGAGAAATTTATCTTTTTAGATAAAACAGATGTTGACAAAGTTTCCTTTTGGGGACATCATTTGAAATTGGGAAAAATTTGAAGTTGGAAAAAAGGTAATAAATTGCAATATATCACAGAATATTGCAATATGTTTAAAATCGCAATAATATTCTATTGTGACATAAGTATCGTGATGATATCGTATCGCGAGGCCTCTGGTGATTCCCACACCTAATATTTAGGGATATCACACAAATAGAAATCCAGTTTAACTCACTTTATTCTATGGGGAATAAAATGTGTCTGCTGCCTTTTAAATGTATGGTGTAAAATCCTAAAATACCCTAAATGCACAAGCTGGAACAATAAATCAATAGAACTGACTCGATGATTGAGAAATGAGTCATTGTTCCAGCAAAAATATCCAGCTTCTAAAATGTGGAAATTTGTTTTTATTTTTTATGATCATAAACTTTGGGTTTTGGACAAAATAAGCACTTTGAATATGTCGGCTCCCTCTCTGGGGAATGTCATGTTTCACTGTTTTACAACATTTTACATAATGAATTGATTGAATCGACAAAATAAATGTCAGATGAATTGATCATGGAACTAATTGTTAGTTTTGGCCCTTGTATGTGGCATCAAGGTGTTGAAAAGGTTTCCGAGGATGTGGATCTTCTGGAATGAAATGAATTCCTCAACCTACTGCAGAACATACATTCAAACATTTGCTTTGATGACCTGGATGAGGTGGTGGAATGGAACGAAGTACATTTCCTCAAGCACTGTACTTAAGTACAAATTTGAGGCATGTACTTTACTTGCAGTCTTTCCTTTAGTGCCACTTTCTACTTCTACTCCACTACATTTCAGAGAGAAATATTGTACTTTTTACATAATCTGACAGCTTTAGTTACTTTACAAATTAAGATTTTTGCCCAGAAAACACATGTAGTTTATAAAATACAATGTTTTATTATCAATTAAACTACCCAACAATATAACGGCCTACAAGTCCAGCTGAAATGATTAGACCATTAAACACACAACTGTTTGGATCCTTTACACTTTCTAAAATGTGAGGATTTTTCTGCATTGAGTACTTTAAGTACATTTTCCTCATTATACTTACATACTTTTACCTAAGTAACATTTTCAATGCAGGATTTTTAATTGTAAGAGAGTAGTTTTTTACAGTGTGGTATTAGTACTTTTACTTAAGTAAAGGATCTGAATACTTCTTCCACCAATGCCTGGATATCATAGTTCTTCCAGTCCCTGAGGCTGGTGTTAACTGAACAATAGACTGGATCTGTTGAGTTGATTTCAGCCATGGTGAGGATGGTGAGGATGGTGAGGAAGAAGAACTTCAAGACCCGGTTGAACGTGGTTCAGCCTTTCGACCACACGGTGGCGCTCGCAGCCCTTTGGGCCGCAGCGACCTGCACAGAGATGAGAGCCCATCGGCTCTATTTAAACCATAGCTTTCACAAAAGAGTTTTTGAATGCAGGCGAATATAAAAGACCAGTTTAGCTTTTCAACGTCGTTTTAATTATCGTGGCTCTTTTTGTTTTTCATTCCCAGGAAGTGCACAAGAAAAAAAAAAATCGACATTCCTATATAGTTATAATGGCCTGTTTCTATAAGAACCAGCGCGATAAACACACTTCATATAAAGGTAAGGGCATCACGCAGCTCCCTAAGACCCCCGAGGAGTGTCATAAAGTAGGAATATTATAGACTGTCGTGTTTACGTACTGTACGTCATAATGTTGGATCTTTGGAGCTCCAAATTTCCTCGTTTACAGAGACCTCCACTTCCCCCACATGGTCCTCCAGGTTATAATCTGATGTTTTTAATAGAGCTTTTCGGTTTATTGTATTGTAATTCGAAGTTAAATTAAAAATCCTAAAGGTGCCTACAGCTTTTGTTTTCCTGGGTGTAATACCCGGGTTCGGGTTGACATTACTGTAAACGGCAAGGTTGTGCCCACATGAGTGGAACCAGCATGGTATACTGGTATCAAACTGGAGATAGCAACCCTCTGTGTCCTTCACTTATTCTCATATGTGGACCAGCCACATATTGTGGTGCATATTGCGTATTGTTTATTGTTGCTGCTTCAATGCTGTTCAATTGTTTTGTTGCCGTCTGTTATTATTGATAGTCTGTCTTCCTTTAATTGTAAAGTGCACTGAGACCAGGTCTCATGGGGATTTTACACTTTAAATCAGGGATCTTCTACAGGGTTTTTTTTTTTTTTTAGGCCAAGGACCCCTTAGCTGAAAGAGAGACAGAGTAGGGACCCCTATAAAATTGAGTTGCATATTAAACTAAACCGGACGGATGAAATGACTGGATATTAATGTATTATTTATACATCCTGTTTTAATGTTAAACATACATGTGGAAGGCACAGTGAATCCTTTGGCTTAACTGTATACTTTACCTATATAAGCTTATCTCAATGTGTAGATGAAATGTTGTTTTTCTTCACAAATAGACCAATTTATCTTTGGTATTTGAAAAAAAAAAAATATATATAATATATATATATTTTTTTTAACATAATTTGGCGGCCCCCTGCACTTACTCTGAGGACCCCCTAGGCCCTGTTAAATATCTCTGCTTTAAATAAAATGTAATTGATTGATTGGCTGCCTCTCCCTCCGGCAGCCTGGTGGGCGGAGATGGGTCATCTGGGAGATTCAGCTCACCTGCTCTGGCTGCAAGAGCCCCCCCCCCCTTTTTTTTTACTTTTAGTAACAACTCTATAACACTACTCAACAAGACAAAAAAAAGGGTTATTTTTACTTAGGTAGTTCATAGGCGAGAAGGCACTGTTACACTGTTGCATTGTTTTATGTTTTTTGAAGATTTCCTTGCATTTATATCTTTTTATCTCACAGGGCATGTGCAATATTTTACATGTCTTTTGTTGTATGTCATTTATTACTATGTCTTTGATGTACCACTGTACTTTCTTGTGGCTATACGTATTGTCGATTGCAGCTATGTGTGCTGTACTATTGACTAAGCAAAATCTCCCCCTAGGGACTCGGGACAATAAAGTATATCTTATCTTAACTCGTACGTGGTCTGCCCTTGTTTGTCCAGCCTTGAGCCGGGTTGTGACCAACTATGAGCTTCATGTTCATAGATGCGTTGATATTATCGTGTAATCCACTCATTCACTGCATGTTTGATACTACTTTCTAATACTACTTTCGGATGCACACTGTGAATGTCTTTCAATGAACTGCTCAGGGCCCTGAGAGGACATTAATGCACCCATTACCCAGCAAACTGTTAATGTGTAATTCTAGATTTTTTTTTTTTCTTCATATTTCCCCCGTGGAGATCTAAAGCATTAAGATTTAAATTCTAATGCAATAAATGCAGAATCCATTTTTTTTTTTTTGTTGGCCTTAATGTAAATGTTAGTTTTTAGTTGATCATGAATTTACTTTTAAGTACTAAATGTATGATCATATTGAATTATTGCTTTGGTTATGATCATGGTTAATGGTGTTGTGATAGAAGGTGGTGGGTGTTCCTATGAGGTCAGTAGCAGCAATATTACCAACCAATGCCAATATATAATACAAACATATTATATTATTCAATCGTGCCTTTAGAAAAACACAATTTCATGTCATTCTTGTGATGTGAAAACATTTCACCATGTGTCAAAAATGCATCACTCATTGCGTGCTACTACAGAAAATATTAATTCACTTTGTTACAATGTGTTTTATTTTGTTTGTGATCTTGCTTTTGTTTTAATCAACTCAATGTATTCACAGAGCAGCTCACTGATACTGTTTTGTTACTGTTTTTGTACTGTTTTTTAAGTGTAGACCAATTGACAGGAAGTTTGTTTTCAAAGGACATTTCGACATGTCACAGCAGGAAAGGCACATGTTAAATAATGAAATGAATGATGGCTGAATTCCAGTTAGCTGCTTCAGTGTCAGGGGCCTCGTATTGTGCATGCTGAATCTTTGTCGTGACTTTACTGGGGGCACTGTTAAAATATAACTGTAGGTTGTTGCAAATGAAATGAACTACAGAAACTGTCCTGCACTTTGTGATTCAGGCATTTTGAGAATTCAACAGGACAACTACAAATGTGTTTTGCTGAATTGAAAAGTATCTTGTTTCACTTTTGTTTACTTTATTCCTTACACATGTCCAGTTCCATTTTATTTCTTACCTGCTGAGGTCTGTTTTCTCCTGTAATGATGGTTACAATGTCTGTTTTTTTCTTCTTCTGCTTCTTATATGGCGTTAATATAACTTTTATTAGAAAGGAAAGAAATCACTTTCCCAGAATGCTGAAGAACACTGTCTGCCATGAACCGGGCCTCATCACCTGCTACTGCTGCTGCTGTCCACACACACACACACACACACACACACACACACGCGCGCGCGCGCACACACACACACACACACACACACACACCCCTTCTTCTGTTGCAGTCTCAACTACGTCGCCATGGAAACAGCTAAGATGCCGATTGCAGGAGGTGTGTGTGTGTGAGAGAGAGAGAGAGAGAAAGAGAGAGAGACTGTAAAGGTATAGTCAATCTTCCCCCCCCAAACCCTTCCCCAACCCTTTCACAGCACACGTTCACTAAAAAGCACCTTACATTACAATGAGAGCCTATATTTTTTACTATCAGTGACCCCCAGAGGGAATCAAGCGCCCTAAACGCCTGGCTGTGTCAATGCCACGGTCTCTCCATTGAGCAACACTCTCTCTCTCTCTCTCTCTCTCTCTCTCTCTCTCTCTCTCTCTCTCTCTGTCTCTCTCTCTCCTTCTCTCCCTCCCTTTTCTTCCTGCCTCTAAAAAGCCAGATGGGCCGGTTCCTTTTATTCGTGAGGCCCGGTGCACGTGCCGAGGACACAGGGCCTCACAGCGTTTAATTCACAAGCTTTAAACGCCTCCTTCTTTTAACCCCCCGTGACCAACACCATCGCCCACCTCCCTCCCTCCCTCTCTCCCTCTCTCCCTCTCTCCCTCTCTCCCTCTACTCTCTTTCTGCTTTCTGTCCTTGCTGCCCCCCTCTATTCTATTCTACTCTTTTATCTCTTCAGTTTTACTCCTCTCTGTTCTGCTTTGTTCTTTTTTTGTCCAGTTTCATGTGTTCTGTTCCTTCCTTCTTTTGTTTCTTGCTGTATAATCTTCTAATGTTTTAATGTTTTTTTTTTGTTTAATGTATTGTATTTCGCTGTTAAAAACCCTAACACTGCCTGCAGCTTTTGTTTTCCGGGTTACAATGTCCGGGTTGACATTACAGTAAACGGCAAGGTTCTGCCCACATGGAGCAGTGGGAGGAGAGAAGCCTTTTTTTGTCCACTTTCATGTGTTCTGTTCCTTCCTTCTTCTGATCATTTTTCTTAGCTCTCTCCAATATACTCTGTTCTCTTATTTTCTCTTCTAAATTCTATTTTACTCTGTATTTTCTTTAAATATAAAACTGTTTTGTTCTCTTTTGCTCTGGTCTGAAATTGCTTTGCATGTCCAGTATAAGCTACTGCACATGCACTACATATTCCCCCCAGTGTGACTCCAGTTTAGTGAGTTTTTACTCGATTAACTGAATTTTTATTCTCTAAATAAGTGGATTTTTGTACATAAAAACTGGGTATACTCCATTTCCTGAGGACGTTTTGCAAAAGGCATTGGCAATGAAAATCTTAGGCCCTTATAGGCACCTCCAAAAATGCTCATTAAATAACTAAAACACACACACACACACACACACACACACACACACACACACACACACACACACACACACACACACACACACACAGTAAAGTAAGTGAAGTAAAAGTCTAAAAATCTAAGACAAAAGAAAAAAATAATAGTGCAAGTTAAGATACATGGCTAAAATAAAACAAATAAAATAAGAATGACACAGTATAATTAGATAAATACATTTGTGTAGGTATTGCAATGAATAAGATTGACCTATAAGATGGACCTTTTTGTTTTTTGTTTTTCGTCAACTGCTGTTTCCAATGTCAATACTTGACTTTATTCATTTATTCATCAGGGACAACACACAATAATTCACAGCAATATGACATGAATATGACATGAATGTGTCCCATTCAGCTCATTTTCAATCTCAAACTTCAATCTGACTCAGAACATTAAGTGATCCATACACATACAAGTAGAAATAAGTTACACAATACTTAAGAAATGCAGGATTATGGTTGTCGGAGGAGAAAAAGTTAAATTCATTTCCCTTGTCAATTACTAGTGTTTCTTAAAGTTCAGAGAACCCAAATCCTGCAACAACAAAAAAAAGGTGAAAGTGCATGTTAAACCACTTTTACATTCAAATTGTTCTATGCAAATACGATAACAAGGGTGATTGAAAATGATAACAAATAGTTTCTCCATCTGTATATTTCAGGAGGAGATGATGAAGGAGGAGGGATGCAGAAGTGCCCGTTGATCTGCCGCCTGCAGGCTTGTTTCACCTCCTCCTCCTCCTCCTCCTCCTCCTCCTCCTCTCTCACAAAGCCATTGAACCTGAAGGAGAGATGCTGCAGCTCCACATCTCACTCACTGACCTGCAGAGTCAAAGTGACTGATGTGCACAGCAGCAGGCCTTTTAATTGGCTGAGCTGATGTGTAATAGGATTTTATTAGGTTAATTGGTCAAACGGTGGAGAAGTGAACATCAGTACAGTAGCCTATATATATATAGGCTATATTCTGAGCTTTCAGAGGTTTTAAGCAGGGTTCAGAATGAACGTTTTCTTCCACCAGCCAAATGGCTAGTGAATGTTTTTTACCAGACTTTTTACCAGCCACTCAATCGATCACCATTTGGGGGGGTTTTTTTGGCTGGTGAGTGAAGCAAATCTGTCAGCCACTTGCATATTTTACCAGAATTTGGCTGGTAAATGGTGATCTTTTTTAAGATTATTTTTTTGGGCGTTTTTCCGCCTTTAATGGACAGGACAGCTAGGTGAGAAAGGGGGGAGAGAGAGAGGGGGGAAGACATGCAGGAAATCGTCACAGGTCGGATTCGAACCCTTGACCTCTGCGTCGAGGCATAAACCTCTATGTATATGTGCGCCTGCTCTACCCACTAACCAACCCGGCCACAATGGCGATCATTTTGAACCCTGGCTTCAAGTAATGTCCACACTGATTGTCTGCTGTTGTTTTCTAAACCTGTGACATCTTTAAATGGGATTGACTGTATTTTTGCAAAGAGCAAAGTGAAGTCCGAATACAAACACTTTACTGCACTTTCCAGCTATCAAGATTCTTCCTTTTTTTTTTTTTTTTTTTTTTTTTTTACCAACTTCTCAGCATAAATAGGCTGTTTTTTTCCTTTTTGTTTCAGTGCATCTTGTTCTGATGCCTGGTCATCTAAAGGCAACCGGGGGTTATTTAGTGCTGTCTGGGTCTAATTGTTATTGAATGTGGTCACCCAGTATTTATTCTGGATTATTCGGGTTAACGTGGGAATAATGAGGTTGCCGATCTCGAGGCGGTGTTGGGGTGGTGGCAGGGAAATCGATGAACACACTGAGTTAATTATGAGAAATCAATTAAAAGGAGGAGGGGTGCATTGAGAGGAACACCCTGCCGGACAGAGAGACGAGGAGGGCCAAGTCCTCTCTCTTTCTCTCTCTCTCTCTCTCTCTCTCTCTCTCTCTCTTTCTCTCTCTCTCTCTCTCTCTCTCTCTCTCTCTCTCTCTCTCTCTCTCTCTCTCTCTGCGTTCTTTCTTTTTCTTGCACTAAAATAAAAAAAAGAAACGATTTATGCTGGTTCCTTTTTTTTCCTGTAGCCTACGAGCTCTCTCGTATCAGTTTGTTTTATGATCCAAATGTCTCTTTATCTCTTGAAAACACACACGTGCTCACACTTTACAGCAATTTACACCAAACAAAGCACCCCTTTTTCACCCTCTGTACTGTTTTCCGAGGCTCATCCTGCAGACTGAGATCCATCCGTGACATCATATGTTTGGTTTTCCTCCCAAAACTCCGAGGCTGCAGGTAAATTAATGGAAATCCTATCCCTAACGCCCCCCAAACACACACACACACACACACACACACACACACACACACACACACACACACACACACACACACACACACACACACACACACAGACACACACACACACACACACACACACACACACACACACACACACACAGGTCAATGGGATTTTCACCCTGATCTTGAGTCGGAAGGTAAACCATAGATATTGTTCTATATCTATGGGGTAAACACACTCGGTACAAAATCTGCTGTCCATCTGAACCCTGCATGGAGCCGCGCGCGCTATGCGAGCCATTGGTCCCTCACTCTTAATACACCTAATTCCCAATCAATCAATCAATCAATACACTGCAGAAGCTATAACCAGTTCATTTGCACGTCTGCACACACTCCTTACAGCAGTGTACACGATCGTTTCAAATTCTAAATTCTCTTTAAATTCAGCTCCAAAATGCAGCGCAGCCCAAATCAGAGATCAGAGATCATATATCGCCAATATGCTCGTCATGTTTTTAATGTTAGAATATAGCCTACTTCAGGCCTTTTGCTGTTTATACCCATGAGGATCATTTCAGCTATTTATGAATGATAGTATAAAAACGTAGCCTACCTAACATACATTATATAGCCTATAAACGCTATATTATAAATATCGCCTACTTTAATGTAATTATAGCAGTCGTATCAGCACATACTTGCGTTTTGAATGGAATCTGCTTGACGCGGAATCAGCTGGGAAATGTAGAAATCAGCAGCAGGTGTTCTTTACCGTTAGCTACATGCTTGACTAATTTAAATGGATGAATGGAAATTAGAAACTATATTTAGTGCACATTCATCTGCTCTCTTAAGTCTTTTGCTGAATGACAGAAAACGGATGTCGAGCTTGTCTTTGGCACTGAAACTGTGTTTTTCCTTTTGTTTTAAATTCTCGATATTTTGCTCAAACTAATTTTAATTAGGTTGTTATTTTTCGTTTTGGATATAAAAACGTCGACTACTTTGGTCAAATGGAAACAAAATGCTAGAAGCTTGGTGTTTTTGCCATGAATTCAAATGTTTTGCTTATATGCAAATTAGCCACAGTCAGAAAAAGGCGTCATTGTGGCTGTTATTTACAATAATAAATACGAACTATCAATACTACAGATCTATATAGTCACTCTGCACATATTTATATTTATTTTGGTGAAGTTGTGATTTATTCAACGAATGTAAATGGCCTGTTGCCGATGCGCTGGAAGAACGGAAAAGAGTTTATTTAGGCTATATGACTGGGAAAAGAAGAAAAAAATCGGAGACAAAAATGTTTCATTAAAAGTACCAAAGTGAACATAAACGAAATTAAATGCATGCATAAACTATATGAAAGAAATAAGAAGAAATAAGAAAAAAATATTAGGCTACCGTATAAGACAGGATCAGGAAAGTTGTTTCATTCGCATTTTACGATATTTAGTTTATTTATTGTTTGCATAAATGAAAATCTATTTAAGTAGCCTAATATGTATAGGCTATTAGGCTTCACATGTACATTTTAATATCATTGTGTGAATAAAGTTAAAGACTTAAACAAACTGACCTTTGGAAAATGAAAAATGTCATCGTTGTGCCTAAAAATTGCTTTCAAATGTCCATTAGTCATCTATCGATTTTCCATCCAAACCCAAACAGTTTGACTTTCATTTGAATTGATGAATAATAACCACAATTTTTATTATCGGAAGGGCCACTTGTCCCCTGATGCTTGCAACACTTTTCCTGGTCAGAATTATATATGTGTTGCTGTCCTTTTTGTGAAACTCATTACCGAAATTAATATTTAAACTTGACTTTTAGGTTCCTATATAGGTTGATTCCTGAAATTATGAATCTCAAGAAGAGAGCCAGTAAAGGCCTACAAAAATGTTCTGTGGAGAAAAGAGAACATTCAGCTATGGTGAATTATTTATTAGCTTTTTATAAAACTTGTACTGCACTTCAGACATAAACACAACATCCTCAAACATCTGTAGGTATAATTGGAAATATATATTCTCCAGTAAACTGTTATACACATAAAACGTGTATAACAAAACATCATTATTGTCACAGGGGGCCATTATGTGATTATTTGGTGATGGCGGCTGCTTGGTTTTATTACAGACTCTATTGCCTTTTTCATCAATTTGGGGGGAGCGTCTGTCACTGCGGCCCCGCGAGCCAGACCCCACCGCCTTGACCCCTGGGTCAAAGGTCAGCCGGCCACTCCGCCATTACCGCAACCCATCAGCACTCAGCAGACATGGCCAGACAGACACCAGGCGGACCCGGCTCCTTTTTAATTATGGGTAAGTAGCCTCTAGGCCCAATAATAACACCTTTCTTTCCCCTTTAAACCACCGTAAAACGGGCTGGTTTAACACGTATTAATGTAAACAAACAGCAACACATTGTAGCCGAACTGTATAACTCAATAGAACGTTAGTTTGTTTTTTAGTTTGAATTAAATACATTAGACACTCTAGATAGAACACTGTTGTTGCTAAGCGACACACCAGAGCGGGAGTTTTAAACGCATTAATATTTAAGTTCGCCATTTAAGTTAGCTAGCTTACAACCTAAACAAGATATCTATGCTAGGCTAGGCTAGCGGTAGGATTTCAGTTAGCAACATATTGTTGTCAATGATGGGCTCATTCGTCAGTCGACGTTACATTTCTCAACCAAATCCTATCCAGTATCGTTAGGCTGGAGTACACCAGCTTCACTGGGCTATACCTGTTTAAGCCAGAGATGTATTGTAGGCTAACGTTACGTTACTGTTATAAAAAAAAAAAACATTAGCTCTGTTACTGCAAAGCTAATTCCCCTAATTTGCCATGCAGTAGGTTCTCCCAGCTATGCCTATAACGTTACCTGAAATCTAAATCTAGCTATATGGATGAATTCTAAATATTAGTAACTTCTGCTCTAGTGCACTGAGGCTTAACAATTGAGGAAAACGTATTTAACAACCTAGGCCTACAGTTTAAACTTGGCTTCTGAAATAACAATTTTACTGATAGATAGATAGATAGATAGATAGATACTTTATTAATTTTGATAAGGTGCTATGGTAGAGTGTGTGCAATGGTGGTAGTGCAAAAGTGAACAGTGCAATAGATTATTATTAAATATTAACTATGACGATGAAATATTAACTGGCTATGAATATGAACAATATATAACAGGGAATAAATGTAAATAAATGAAAATGAATTTTCAAGATTATACAATTCGTTCATAATTATTGGTGTATCTGATCAGCTTTTTTTACATTTACAAATGTTATATATGAATATATTTTAGTTGAGGTAGGTTACCTGTCATGTAGGTTACATGTAGGCTAAGTTACATGTCATCCTAAGTGGATACTCCTAACCTAAAATATATCAATGTAATCTGTAAGAAAAGCAGAGCATTATCAACCAATTATTATTAAACTGGCGTAATCATCAGAATACTGTGACAGTAAAGTTGTGTAGCTAAGCTCAAACTGTAGGCTGTTAAAAAAAAATATTTCCTCCATTACTCCGTGGAGAATAAGGATCAGGACTGTCCTGTGACTGATAAGAAAGAAAAGCCCCTCACATATGGACTCACTCCTACCCCCCGCGGTTCAATGTCATCTCTGTTACCTAGTAGTATTAAATGAATTAATTCCAAATTAACTGATAACATCTATGAGTATATTTTTAATTTCTGCTTGACATTTTACTGTATCGGAAATGGTGCAATCAGCAAAAAAAACAAACAATTACCCCGGTAGATAAATAATAACCTTAAATATTGTCAGTCAATCCATGTTACTTACTCCTTTTTTCTGACATCAAATGGCTTCCAGCTAACACCTGATTTATGAACCTCAAAATGATTAACCACAATCATGATAGCCATTGCATACTGACTCTCGTCGTTGCATGTATTGACATCTTTGTAAACCTCACAATAGTCAACATTTGACTAGTGTTCCTCAATAAATAGTGGAAATGAAGCTTGGGAGGTCAGGGTAACAGTAACACCTCTTGGATTGATTTCCAATAATCTGGTCATTGCCTGTCTGATCCGCAGGATGCAGGCTACAGGGAATTGTCAGCTCTTGTCCTGCTGGCTGTTGCCGTGGTGACCAGTTTGGAGATAATAGCAGTTAATGAGATATTAACCCCCAATAAGGAAGAAGACAGGAAGAGATGAGCGTTTGCGGGAAAGACTAAAGACAGGTTTTGTCAATGGATGACCCCGGCCTGATCAATATTGTTTCGTTATTCGGCGTCGGTAACAAGCAGCCCCGACCCCGTTGCTCGGAGACTGAGGAGGTATATCCAATTTCTCAGACACACAAACACACATACATTTACACAGACATGCATTTACAGACATTAAAGCACAAACACATGACCAAAACACATAAAAACATAGATGGACACTAGTGCTCATATGTAAACGTACACTATTCACAAACACACACACACACACACACACACACACACACACACACACACACACACACACACAGCTCGCTCATTGTCCAGCTGGTTAGGATGCAAGCAAGCGATCATGCCCTCCCAGTCAAAGGTCAACTTCATCCCAGACACCTGACCTCATCCACCAAAGGTTGACCTCCCTGGCCCAGCAGTGTGTGTGTGTGTGTGTGTGTTTGTGTGTGAGAAGGTAGAGAGATGGAGGAAATATAGTGTTGATTGTTATAATATAAAACTTGTGTGTTTGAGGCACGGCAGGAACGAATGGTAGAGGGTGGCAGTTGGGAGGATTTTAAGATATTGATGATTTTAAGGCAAGAAGACTGTTATTTTAGTGATATTAGAAGATGAAAGATGGGAAACGGAAACACAAAGTGAATGAAATGAGCAAAATTTGAGACGAAACAAAAGACAATCTGAAGGAAACTGGCCAACAGAGAACAATGACAGATTGGTGGATAATTTCAGTTCCAGGTTTTCTTCCTCAATGATTGGCCTCCTGTTCCCTCTCAGGATCACTGTGCTATCATTTCTTCCTCCTCTTTTACTACTTCTCTCTCTGCTCCACTGTCCGTCCATCCCTTCACCTCTCTCCGGCTTTTCTGGGAAATGATCACCTGACCTTGACTCATGAACACACACACACACACACACACACACACACACACACACACACACACACACACACAGACAAATACATTCAGGACAGGCATGCTCCCCTGTGTACAGCAGCCATGGACACACACATACTACTGTAGCCATTTGCAGCAAGTTCCTTGGCATGCATCAAATATTGGAGTTATATACATGGTGATACTGATAAAAGGGATTTCCTGAAAGTATTAAAATCTATATTTTGGAAGCATTCCGGAAAGTAATTTTCAAATATATTTGGCACACTTTAAATATATATATATTTATTTATTTTTCCTCCAAATATTGGTACGGTCAAATATGACTCAGTACAGTGTGTTCAAATGCACACCATAACTAAAATAGTGTGAATAGAGCATGGAAATGATTTGATTAAAGTACCAATAAATAAATAGGTTAGCATTATTTGTTTAATACTTGCACTTGAGTCTGGCAAGACCTGTTGTAGCCAACAAGAAACTACCCAAAAATGCGAGAACATTTTTTTTTTGGGTATTTGTTGTAGTTTGTTTTATGCGCAGAGGAATTTACATTTTAATGCAAGTAGTTTTTAGCATGATTGCCTTTATTTAAGCCAAAGGGAACTGCTCTGCAGTATGGGCCGAGGGGTGAATGTGCAGAATAAAGTAATGGCAAAAATCCAGAAAATAGAGTTTAAAGAAAATGTCTGTAAGTTTAGTATTTACGAGTAAACCAGGTCTCCTAATTAAGTTATCTTGACCCATCTTTGTCTTAAGCTAATTTTAAAAAACGATAACCTGGTTAGGTTTATGTACTATATAATGCCCTCAGAAGTTCCCACAATGGAATGGAAAAAGTTGTGTCCATTGCATGTACTCTGCACTAGTGTCCGAAATCCGAAATGTACTGCATACTATAGAGTTAACTGCTGCGTAGTAAATTGGTGAGTGATTGAAAATTCATTCATTCATTCATTTATTTATTTATTCGCTCTCTTAAGCCATAACTTGACAAAACCAAAATGCTTTCTGTTTCTCTTCTTTTTCATTGAATGAAAACCCTCGGCAGCACTCAGACACACCACAAGTCACCGGTCATGTTGTATGCCTCAGTCGCTCGTCTCCCTCGGAGTCCTTGCACACCAATCTCGTCATACCAGAGGTTCAAAGATGAAGGTGAGTGGGTGGGAGGAGGAGGAGGGAGGTAGAGGAGGGGATGTAGGATGAAAGCGGGGTGGAAATACGCCTGGCCGAGCACTTGTGTTCCCCTCCCTCCCCTTCACCCCTCCTCTCCTCCCCAAAAAAACATTCTTTTTCTTCTTCCAGCTCTCCCTCACCCCCTAATCCCTCGCTACTCTACTGCATATGTTTCCTAATCCGGAGTGTGTGGGAGGCCCATGACCCGCCCCCGCCCCCCCACCTCCTCCTCACCCACCTCCTTCCTCGCCTCTCTCTTGGTGGCTGTAATGCTTCAACCTGCCCCCATTCCTCATTCTTTTAGCCCTCTCTCTCTGTCTTGCTTTTTGCAGCTCTTATCGTTAGACAGCAGTGTAAACTAATACGTTTACACATTCCCTTCTTCCCCTCCTCTGATTTCTGGAGCCTTTCCGCCTCTTAATTTTTTTTTAGTTTTCTTTCCTGTTTTTTCTTTTCATCATTTCTTGCATTTTCTCTTCTCTTACGGTTATGTAGTCTGTTTCCTCTTCTCTTCTTCAAGCCAATTCTCTTGAGAATTACACTTTGACTTGCTTAAACATGAAAAATGGCAGACTATATGGATTTGACCGGGCTTTTGTTATTAAATTGCATTTAAACTAAAACCATTGGATCCAAAATCCATGCCCAAAACCTGATTGATTCAAAACCCTAATATAATTGATCTAATTTCCCCAAATCATAGCCTAAAAAGCAGACCCAAAAACTTAATAGTGAGAAGATGAATGAATAAAAATGTAGGATATCAAACTAGTGAGCTCTCTTCTCTTTTCTCAACACTTGATTAGTTTCCACTGGTTTCTCTGCTGCTCGTTCATTCTCTTTTTTTTTCCTCCCGCTAGCTGTCTTATTTTCTCTCAGGTGATTTTGTTCTCTCTCCTCTCCCTCATTTTAGCTGCTCTTGTAACACACACACACACACACACACACACACACACACACACACACACACACGCAGGCTTTTTGTCCTGCTTCTTCTCTTGCTTTACCCCATTACTGAATAGTATTCCTGCAGTCTTTTGTGGAGCCTTGTATAGGCACATGCCAAGTCAAGTTATTTCGGAGCGGTTTCAATGGAATTACCCCCCAAAATAATCTCCTTTTGCTCTCCCCCTCCAAAAAAAGTAGAAAAGGACAGAATAATAGAAGAGAATAATGTAAAACGAACCAGCACCCTTGACACAAAATAAGCCTGTAGTTCCCTACTAGAGGAACATGAGAATATCAAAAGATCAAAGAGTCTACATGTTAAAGAAGCACCAAAGAATCTGGATATGAATTGTGGATAAAAAGCAGGGATGTAGTGCAGAGTAAAGCCACCTCAACTCCGCTTAGCCTGCTTATTATGTGGAGATAACTCACCTTTTTCAGCTGACAGACATTTTCAGGACTTAAATACATGGTGCATAAAACTCATAGACAGTATATAAACTGGACCAACAGATCCCGTTGCTCTGGACAGAGACCAGTGAAGGATATTAGAAGCACTTTTCCAGTGAGCACTGAGCGTTACTGCGCAGCCTCCAACTGAGAGAGAAGACGTAAATGTGACGTGAGAAACGTGTCTGAAAGTTGTAAGTCTTCTGGTAGCTGTGCCAAGAGAAATCTCAATCATTCCCAATCTTGCAGAGACGGAGAGCCGAGCGTAGGTATATATGTTAGGAAATAACATAGGCACAGGCTAATTATTGCTAACTAAAATGCTAGTTAACATTAGTAAGTAAACTTAAACAGCTAATGTAAGTCGAAACTGCCTACGAGCTTCTCCTGTACTATACGGTAATTACTATGCGACAGTAAGTCGCGTGGTTATGACACAATCGCTAGCCTATTTTTACACAAACGTCTGCTACGTAACCATAATGTGAGGTACAAGGTAATGGAGCCTTTTATATATTGTCGTGTTTCTTTAGAAATAAACAATGGACAAATAGAGTCTTTAAACGCTTCAGATGTAAAGTTATTTGCTGTCAAAGTGACGTCAAAATGAATGGCAGTCAATGGAATGCCAACGGGAGGTGAGTGCTTGTTAGCATCAAAATGGCGCCATAGGAGCTACGGGTTGTTGACAGACGCTTACTCCCTTGATAAAACTGTTAGCTAGAAAAGTTCTTTAAAGGGTACAACACAAGCTAACATTTTATAAGCTTTTGTTCATGTTAGTTATTGTTCACTTAAACAAGTGCATTGTAGTACTGATGAACTATTTAGTGAAGAAACAAGGCTTAGTCATCGTCAACACTCACAGCACAATTGAGATATAGAGACATACAATGCCTATAACAGTGGAATACGTTTACATTTCTGGTTCACCAACATTCAAAGACATTACTGCTGTGCAGGTCAAGGGTCAAAGCAGCGGCGCATGCACGATACATGTAATAAATCTGAAGGATGTTCTGTTCATTTCAAATGTGCTCTTGTATTCGGATGCATTTCAAGTATGTCTTTATTCTAGGATAACAGATGTGTTTTTCTACAGAATTACAAGCACTGTAAGTTATATAATTGTGTCTTTGTCTCTATGCAACCGTGTTAGCTGAGCTGTTAAACACTGTATTTCCCACACTGTCCTCTCTAAAAGAGTATCTATTGATTATCCATTCATTTACTGAGACTTTAAAGGCTTTAAAGATACCTTTTTCACTGTTAATCATTTGTAGAAGTAATGCAGCTGTATCAAGGGTACAGTAGTCTCGCTTTGCCAGACCATCCTCCACAGTGCCACGGAGGAGGGTCTTGCTAGTCCACACAGCATTCCGGGATGGGAGAAAAATGTGTTCTGGTTTATTGGCATTTATTAAAACCAATCACAATTGTCATGGGCGGTGCTAAGCTCCGCACGGTGCCGCTGCAAAATAGCCTCGGGAAGGAACTTGTTTTGGTGGAACATGTGTACGTTCAAAAGTAGTTTTAGTCTTGTGAGATAAAACTCAGATTGGACAGATAGTCTAGCTAGCTGTCTGGATTTACCCTGCAGAGATCTGAGGAGCAGTTAACCATAGTCCTCAGAAATCCACCAGAGTTTAAAATTCCAACACAAAGAAAGCGGAAGAAAACGGACATAGGCGAAAAGACATGCATCCGGCGGAATTTCCTGCAGCACCGGAGCAATCCCGGAAGTTTAACGTCGTGGATATAGACTAATGGTACAGTAATTCAAATGAAAATGTAATGAATCAGTTACAAATCTATTAAAATGGTTTCTATCATATGATTGTGTTTTTGTATTTATTGTTAGATTTTGCCGTAATTTACACTCCTTCATTCCGAATCTTTTTATTACAGCCACACTTTTTACTAGTGTGTGTCTGTGTGTATGCTTGCAATAAAGCAATATCAATCATTTCTGTTCACCTAGCCACACAATAATACTTGTGTGGTAACACTTTACTTTAAGTCCCACTTATTTAGCATCTATAAGCAGTACACAAACATTCACTAAACGGTTTATAAAACACTATAATGTAGCTGTACGCAGATATAAGGACAATTGTGTTTAGTAATGTACCATTTTTGCTAACAATTAAAAGTTCTCCTATGAAGAAATATTTTATCTTATTACAACTGTGTTTTTTCTTTGTCATTCATTATCTGTTTATACACCAGCCTTCACAGAAGGTACAGTTACAGCAATACATCAATAAACACTTATTTGCTTACAACTACATGATAGTGTGTTATAAACCATTTATTATATATACTGCTTATACATAATAAATAAATAGGGGGTTAAAGTAAAGTGTTACCATGTTTTCTATTAATTAACTGAATGTTTTAGTTATTAATGAATTTTGCCATGATCTATATTAAAGATCCTATATACCAAATCATTTCACCACTAGTTTGTGTGTGCGTGTCTGATGAAGTAGTGAGAACATACAGTGTCTGTGTGAATAGTATGCATACTATCCAGGTCTTTACATGAGTGTGAATATATCTACTGTATATCCACTAGAAAGTAAAAATGTTCATGTGTATGAACAGCCACCTTCAGGCATTTACATACCTGTGTGTGTGTGTGTGTGTGTGTGTGTGTGTGTGTTCATCAATACATATATATATATATCCATATCCATGTGAGTGTGTGTCAGTGCCAAGTGTCACATCGATAGGTTAATAGCTGCGGTGTCAGATTCAGTAACTCTCTGATTAGTTGACAGTTCACTAATCCACACACCATCCTGAGTTATTGGCCTGGCCCATTGATTTCCAGCCTGCCAGCCAAGCTAGGAGGAACTCAGGGGTCGTAAGAGAGCCTGCCGCTATTGATTGGCCCCAGATCAACCCCGCAACCACCTCCCTATAACACACACACACACACACACACACACACACACACACACACCAAACCCAACTTCAGTCGTACGGCATGCGGTCTTGCCATACCTTCAGATGGTTTCTTTCTACATTTCTATGGCTCTCCTCTTGCTACATATCCACCTTCTGTCTCCCTCCTAGTGTGCCATTGGGGATATTTGTGTCATCTCCATCAGTCAGTTTTTTTTAGCGTGAAATATATTGACAGACAAAACTGCTTCTCTTTCTCTACCTGCGCTGCCCCATTGCCAATACTTGTATATCCTTTTTATCTTTATCAGTACTTTAAAATGATACTCCTCCCAAAACTTCAGCGTCAAAAACCTCCACCTTCTGTTAACTTAAAGGTTGGCTGTAAAACATTTGTAGTTTTCATTCTTCACAGAAAAAGGAGCCGTGGCCAGTTCAAATTGTCGGTTACAGTGGATTTTGATGGTGTCATGTTTCACAGAGAAAAACATTTAAGATTATCATTAGAATTGAATGTGCAAACCATTCACAGCAGGCTTTCAAACTACATAGTTTAGTATTTAATTCTCAAAAGATTTTCACAGAAGGACACTTTAAGAGACACTGTTCTTTTTTGAGTAAAATGTGACCGACTCCATTTTAAGAATTGCCAGCTCATTGTGTTGGTTTGTTGATGCACGTGGAAGTTGGGTCGTTGGGGGCAAGAGCTCCTGGTAAGGTCTGGGGATTGGCATCTCCAGATAAGTGGCACCTCATCCCAATCAGCAAACCCAGAACCACTCTGGAATCAGGCCTTGGAAGGGTACTCGCATGCAAGCACTTGATGACCATGCTTGTACCAAAAGAGCCTGGTAAGGTTCTGTATGGGGCCAACAAATGGATCCACCTCTAACAAAGCCAGGTTTAAAAGTCTAGTGCGTCAGGTGAAGGTGAGGGCTTTGGTAGATTGATCTCTGACGATGAAATCTGGCTTTTGGCAGGTGGAAAGCAACCTTTCTGATGGAGAAGTAGGCAGAGCTAATTATCATCTCTATGCACAGCACCTGCACATGAACCAAACTGTTTAATAGGGGCTGCTTTGTTTAGAATTGCCCAGAGAGGCACCAAGTGAGTGTGGGAATATATAATGAAACCCTGGCTGTCTGCTTGGAGTTGCGGCCAGAAGATTGTCAGTGACTATTGTTGTAGTTATCCCAAGTAACTCTTGAATCAGCGCAGCCAAAGAGTGGAGGGTAATGCAGTTCTGCTGGTTTCATCAGAGCGTAACCTCCAGCATCCACAGCCACAAAACAATGGATTGCCCACTCCTTGTTGGGAGCAAAAACCTGTGGTGGCCGTCACGAGTGAGGGTAAAATGGAGCATGAGATTGCGAGATGCCTCAGGATCCCCTCAAAAAAAAACCTACCACCACGGTGTTAGCAGCGAAAACTGGATGGTTGATTGACAAAGTGATGCTCATTCTGATTGCAAAGCTGCAAGGCGTCAACTTATCAACCGTCAGGAGCGAGATTGAAACTTACTTTTTCCAGTTTATCATTGTCGATTGGTTAAGCCATCTGTTTTGCTTGTTTTGGCAATTTCTTATGCTTAAGCAACACCCATCACTGACTCTATAATCTGCATGGCACATTTTAGCAATTTTTTATTTGAATCATATCTGTGAATTTTTCTCACTGTATTTGTCTTCTTCTGAATTTTATTGCTTCTTCTTTGACTATTGTGTTCTTTCTCCCTCCTTTTTACAGATTATTTTGAGTGACCTGGTCTTGACAGTGAGCTTAAAGATGGAGCGATGTAAACTAATGACCAGGATTCAAACCTGCAACTTTACAGGCAGTTTACCAGGTAAATGCATTTAATTCTATTGATCCAGAGGCACATCCAAATGCCGCTGTTATCTTCCTATCGACATTCCCAACATCCCTTGCATTCCTTCAGCCCTCTCTTTTTCTTTCTTCGCTCCCTCCATCTCTCCTCGGCCACTGTGTAAGCAGTGGGGTGGGGTGGGGTGGTGGGGGTGGTGGGGGTTGTTAAACATTTTTCTTCCTACTTAATTGTTTTGACTTGTGCCATTGGCATCCCGATTAGGCCCCATTGATTTCCCACTGCTAAGTGCATTGATTTCTACATTTCTCATTGATCCCCGCTTCTAAATCTACCCACACAAACTGTGTCTGTCTCTCTCTTTCTCTCCATGAACAGCATGCAGGCCGAGCATGAACACGTGTGTGTGTTTGTGTGTGTGTGAGAGCGAGTGAGTGAAAGACGGAGAGAGAGGGAAGCAGATGGAGTAAACATGGAGAAAACGATACAGAGAAAACAGATTTGAGATTTAGTCGATGGTGTTTATGTACTACAAGAAAAAGGATTATAAGGTGTGTGAATAAAATACACATCTCACAGAGATGTAGTGTTCATCAGTGTGTAGTGTGTGTGTGTGTGTGTGTGTGTGTGTGTGTGTGTGTGTGTGTGTGTGTTTGTGTGTGTGTGTAAGAGACAGGAAAAAGTCTGAAGGAATCTTTGGTAGGCTTCATAATTGTTTAAGTGATCTTTTCAAATGGAGATTGTATGTCAGGCAATCTCCCCTTGCCTGATATACAACACACACAACATTTTGAAAGAATTATTTTAAGTTTAAATCTGTTTTACAGGAAACTGTAAACTTTAATATAATAATCGATGCTGTATGACATGCTATTTCAGCGCCAGAATACTTGTAAAGGGCGACATTTAAAACCCCTTTCACTTTCATATATTTTTAGTGTTTTTTGCAGTTATGTCTTGCTATCATTCTTACACACGCACACACACGCACGTACACACACACACACACACACACACACACACACACACACACACACACACACACACACACACACACACACACTCTCACTCTCACTCTCTCTTTCCTCTTGATCGTATTCCATGGTGTCCAGGAGAGCTGGGTCTGATCCTCTCAGTGTTTAAGGCTCTCATCACTCCCACGTCTGCAGTCGACACACATATAAACACACACACACACACACACACACACACACACACACACACACACACAGACACAGACACACACACACACTCTTCAGGCTGCATGGGCTGGAAAGCTCCATCCATGTCATTGGCATTACCTCGAGCCTTGATGCTGCATTTGTGCTAAGCTAAGCTGTTTGGGCCTCTCTGAGCACGAGAACCAGGGGGTGTGTGTGTGTGTGTGTGTGTGTGTGTGTGTGTGTGTGCAAGTTACGCTGTGTTTGCATGTATGTGTATACATTGTGTGTGAACCTGATAGCAAGAATGACAGCAAAAAGGCAATATTGTACCCGCCCCCCCTCCCTCAAGTGAGTGCTGTCCTGCGTTTTATATCTTAAATCCATTACAACCAATCCACAATGAAATAGGATGCAGAACACGTGTGAAATATGAACACCGGGAAATTCACAGCAGGAGAAAGATTTTTAAAGTCGAAATAAAATTATGCGTGAAATAAAAGAGAATATACACAAGAAAAAAAATCCCCAGCCTATGAAGATAAGAACACAGGAAGACATCCAGTGAGTGAAAATGTGTATTCACATACCAATTTTCACGGTAACTGTGATTTCCAGCGAGCTCATGAGCTGTAGGCAAGAGCATTGATCTGCCTCAATGATCGCATCAAGGTGGCGTATCGACAGCATCGTGTTTTACTCTTCTGTGTTTGTCATCCGCGGCCTTAAGAGGAATAATGGATATGTAGGAGAGGTATTGGCAGGGCCCGGACCGGCTTATTGACAATCTGTCAGCATTGATTACTTAGTCAGGCCGTGAGAGGAAAGGGAGAGAGGCATAGGCAGAGGCAGAGAATGAGAGGAACAGAAAGGGAGAGAGCGAGAGAGATGCTGGAAATAGATAAAATGTCAGACGCTAAATATAATGTGTGTGTTTATTAGGGTCAGTGTCTCATGAATTACCCAATGTGTATGTGTGTGCAAGAGTGTCCGTCTTAATGTGTGTTTATAATAATCCATGTAACACCAAAGTAATAACTCTCTTCTTCTGTGTGTGTGTGGGTGTATATTTTAGTGTTTATTAAGCCCTGTGTTACAGCGAGGTAATGATTCTCCCCTCTCTTACGCTATCTCTAGGTGTGTGTGTGTGTGTGTGTGTGTGTGTGTGTGTGTGTGTGTGTGTGTGTGTGTGTGTGTGGTTACAGCAGTAGCAGAGGGGTAGGCGGTGATATAATTGTAAGCTGGTATTGATTGGCTCTCTCTTGTTATTGATGAGGGAGAATTTAATTCAACCAACTCGTTTGTCAACATGACACTGCCATTTAACAATGAACTCTCTCTCTCTCTCTCTCTCTCTCTCTCTCTCTCATACACACAGAGCAGACAGATAGAGAGCAATAAGGTTTAATTCAGCAATAGACTTCCTGTAGTGAAAGGGATGTGTTCTCTTTGTCAGATTTGGGTATTCTTCAGATATGACAGTATTTTTTTTGCCAAAATAGTACAGCCTATTGATGCAGAACACAATGTGATACTATAATAATATTCTTAACAAAAATTACAAAAAATTGAATGCGACTAACGTTAATCTTTTGATTTCATGCTTTTAAAGGGTATAGCTGTCTAAGTCGGAGACAGAGTGGTGTGTATGGCTGTGCAGTTAAATTGGTCATCTCATTAACTACCTCAGATCTGACACTGTACTGTGTGTGTGTATATATATATATCTATATATATATGCAACACTACTTCATGCATCATCCATACTAGTAACCTGTTTTTGGCATTAAATATATTGTCTATATTTGAATCTCACCTTATTTGCACCTTACTGTTATCTAGCTTTTTTACATGTTGCACCTACTGTTATGTTGTCTTAGTCTTTGGTATATTTGCACTATTTGCATCTGCACTCTTCTAACTTTGTTTTGCAACTGCTGCAAAGCAGTTTACTTAGGGATAAATAAAGTTGTATCTGGTATTTTTATAAATCAGAAAGAAAGTACCAGTTGAATTTATCAGAAATATCAATTAAATATCATTGTTTTCAAATACTGTTGTAAATGGTTTCAGGGCTGGATACAGAAACAACAGGTTTGGTATGAAAGATAAGAAGCCGAATCTATTTTTGGCTCCTTTTATACTGCTGTGTGTGTGTGTGTGTGTGTGTGTGTGTGTGTGTGTGAGTGTGAGTGACTGATCAGAAGTCCACTATGGCGTATAAGCCCACAATGTCAGACAAAGCAACCGCAGCAGGTTGCAAAGTAGTTATAAAAGGATTGATATAACAGAAGGGAAAAAGAACATATTGCTATTGATGAGGCCAACCGTGCGCCATATTTTTCACCTCTCCTTCAAATCCACGCACACCTCCCTCCCCTCCTGCGATGGACGCACAAAACACACTATATTCTACAAGAAATAATTGCTTTTGTCTGGAAGGAGTTTGGATCGGGGCTCCTCTGCGCTTTCCCTTATGTGGAGAGGGGGGCTCTTGAGGGACAACCGGTCACTTTATATGGCTTCTCCTCGCCCTCCTCCTCTTGCTCCTTTTCTTTTTCCTCGCTCGTTGGACACGCGGATGTCATCTGTCAATGGGGAGTGGGCTTTTTTTTATGGGGCTCCTTTGTGATGTGGCGTGTGTCTATGCATACATGACATCAAAAGCTGCAGCGGATAACGGAAATGCTCTGAATCGTAGGACACAGGCTTAAGAAGAAAGACAAATACTGTAGTAGTTGCAGCAGAGAACGCAGCAGCACTATCACAGTATTAGTACTAGAAATATAGGAAATAACAGCATTAGCAGCACTAACAGTATTATTAGTAAAACTATAGGAGCAGTAGTAAAAAATAACTGTAGTCTCTTCATTAGCGTTGCAGTATAATCTAAATAGTAGTGGTTTAATAGCAGTAGTAGCAGATGTTTAGAAGCATCATTAGTGATGATAGAAGTATTTGATCTAAGTAGTAGCACAACTGTAGATACCATCAGCTGCAGTAGCTGTAATTAGCCATAGTAGGCCTACTGCAGTAGTAAAGTCAGTGCATCAGGACGCCTCTGATGATGTTTTATCCAGCAGATAGTTCATATTTGACATTTCCTTTCTCTCCCTGCGTGGACATTAGCATTGGCAAAGAGCCTAAGGCCTTTAAATATGAGGGCCATAATTGATCGATAACTTATTAACAGCTCAGTCCAACCTCGGAGTGTATACAGAGAGGGAGAGAGAAACGTGTGTGTGTGTGTGTGTGTGTGTGTGTGTTTGTGTGTTTGTGTTTGGGGTCGATTTGCTTTTATTGATTGCGATATTTAGCGTATAGATTTTTCTATTTAAAAAAATCTATGTTGGCGATAATCTTGAGTGTAAATGCACAGCGCCGATTGGGGCGGTGCGTCTGACAGCCGGGTGGAGTTAGACTGGAGTGAGGAGAGGAGAGAGTTGTTGGCCGGGAGGCACCTTCCCTCGGACACACACATACACACACCATGGCAACTAAAACACTCTCACCGACCCCTTAATAGGAAAAACAGTCAATTTAGATTCAGCTCAACTGACATTTTACGCACATTTTACGCACGCACGCACGTAGCCTTACCGAGCTCAAAATAATTACTAATTTAACACCCGTGGCTCTGCAGGCTTTGATTATTCACCTCTGTGAGTTAAAAAAAAAAAAAAAATACATTAGTTGAGTGCTGCAGGTGACCTTGCGTTGGCCAGACCGATGTAAATCTATATGAGAGAGAGAGAGAGAGAGAGAGAGAGAGAGAGAGAGAGAGAGAGAGAGAGAGAGAGAGAGAGAGAGAGAGGGAGAGATCCACCTGCTGAAATATACATCAAAGGTTCCCCCCCTCCTTTGAATTCATGACCGCACATTGTGAAGAGGCGATCGATTTTTCGGAGGCCGGCGATGATGTGATTATTGACTTCATTATAATGAAGTAATCAGATGATCAATTGGCCGGATCCCTGCTCGTCTTGTACGGGATAATAGTGGTCAATAGTGGTCAATAAGAGTGTGTGTGTGTGTGTGTGTGTGTGTGTGTGTGTGTGTGTGTGTGTGTGTGTGTGTGTGTGTGTGTGTGTGTTTCTTATTCCACATAGAATACATCCTTTAATGAAATATATTTTACATAACGTACGGTCATAAATTGGTGTCTATGATTTTCATCTCAGTGCCCCCATATGTCACATCAGATAAAATAAACGTCAATAAATGTGTGCAAAAAAAGAAATGGACAGAGAAAGTAGGGTTGTGTGTATGTTTGTGTAGTATATGTGCGTATGTGTGAGGGGTAGAGGGAGAAAGGGGGTAGAGGGAGAGAGGGGAGGGAAGGGGGTAAAAAAAAAGGGGGCTGGGTATCTCTTGTCTGTCTCCCGGACGGAGCGCTTTGCCGTGCCAGAGTGCGTTCAGGCTGCGCGGTGAAGGACCGAAACCACCGGGGTTCCCAAAATAAACTGAGGGGACGCAGATACGCGCGCACACACACACACACACACACACACACACACACACACACACACACGTAGGATACACACAGAGAAAGGCTAAAGAGAGAGAGAGAGAGCGAGAGAGAGATACACACCGGCGGATGGCGAAGCAGAGCCGAAGAAAAGACACTACAGCGTAAAAAGAAAAGGGGTATCGCTTCCCCCTCCTCTTTTTCTTGCTTCAGTGGAGGAGGAAAGCAGAAGACCGGTGTACTTATTGATATGGATTTATTCATTTATTTATCCATTGATTTTGCTTTAATTGGTGACCCGCGGTAGAGAAGGAGGGAGAAACCGCGAGGAGAGGGAGGAGCGAAAGTCAGACAGGAGGATCCTGCGTAACCTTACTTTATTATTTGACTATTCCTATATTTGACCAAATAGTGGTGTTGCGTGTTATTATTGTGCTTTATGTGCGTGTGTTCTTCAGCAGACCAGCCAGCTACTAACCAAATCTTTACGAGAACCAAAAAGAAGCAACTCTAGTGTTACACGGACAGTTCTCTGTACCGAGGATTCACCGGTTGGATAGTGTTTTGTTTGACACTTTTCACGACAGCGCGGGAGGAGAAATCTGTCTTTTCACAGCCTAAACCAAAGCTAACCCTTCCGAGGAGGTGAGACGGAGACAGAGAGCCACTGCGATCTTTACGCACAGCTGTCTGGACACAATAAATGGAGTCCAATTGTGTCTGTGTTACATCCGATGGAGAGCAGCTGAGAGAGGAGCACCAACTGCACTAGATTCACATGGGTGCCATGATAACAGATAGCATCCGCTGTCCAGTCACCTGCAGCCCGTGTTAGCCTTTATGGATAGCAGCTTTACATTTTCTCCCAAAAAGCTTAACAGTCGTCGCTGCGCGCCCTGCACATCGCTGTACGTGTGTGTGTGTTTGTGTGTGTGCCGAGTTGACTCCAAGAAGACGCAAGTAAGAGGACCGTAATATCCGTCTGTATCCCAGAGCCACACAAATCTAAAAACAGAGAAATGTGAATCCGCTGAGACACGGACTACTCGATCCACGGAAGAAAAAGTCTCTTTTTTTTTTTTTCAAACCATCCAAGCGTCTTTGCAACCGGCTCTCCACAAACCCGGAACAGCAAACGAAGAAAGGCCAAAGAACGACGGAAGCACGACGGATAAGAAAAGAAGAAAACTGAGACTAAAATAAAAAATAAAAAAAAAAACAACGACCCCCAGGTCGACAGAGGACCATGTTTGTCCCCCTGCCGGTCCCCTTCGTCTTTCAGAGAACAGCGTCCGACTTCAGCGCCTGGAGACTCAAGTCCTCGCTGGCTCCGCGGTCCAGCCCCGGTAAGACTCTTTTTCTACTGGTCCTTTATATCTCCACTGGGCACCTACACAAAGAATAAAGCCCGGTTATTATCATTAGCTTAATCCCCTTTTATTTTCTAACCCGGTAGAATTAGCTACAATTAACATTCAATTTTCTTATCTCAGCTTCATCTCAAATTTAACTAACGGTCCATTCAACTTGTATGCACAAAACATTAGATACATACATGGTTACATGTGCATCATTTTAATCCTCTCTATGTTTGACTTAATATGACACAACATACAACTCACAAGCATTTTCCATACATGAAAGTTATTTTAGAGCTGCAAGATATGCACCCAACCCTTAATGTCTTATAGAGTTTTCAAGATGTTGAGATTGTTTCAGTTACTTATGTAAAATTCAAATCAACTTGTCTCCTGAATTACAAATGATTTTTCTTGTAATTTCATGTATCTGCTTTGCTTTAAATTACACAAACAAGTCATTCTAAGTTAAATTATCTGAAGAATTAGATGACTAAATATCTCAGCCCAATTTTTTTTTCTTCTTCTTCCCATTACCATCTTTCCCCTGTATCTCCGCTAATAGAAATAAACTGAATGTATCAGTGGCAAGGCAGAGAGTTTAATTAAAATACTTACTTGCACATGAATCCAAACTGTAAAACACACCCAAAATTGGATGCATGAATATTTTGGCTCATTAGCATCCATCACAGTCTCACAGAGGCGCCACTTTCTCTCCTCATCTTGTCCTCTTTCATTCATGGCAATCCATCCATCTCAACCTCCATCCCATCTGCCTCCTCTCTCCTCGCGCCGCTCCTCTCCTCTCCTGCAGTCTTTCTCGGTCAGCTTAGGCTGGAATATTCATGGTCATCTATCGATCAGAAGGTATTGATCTCCGACTGGGGCCACATTGGGAAAACGAGCACAGTTAAAGTTGGCTCAGGGAGAAAGTTTGGTTTCACTGGACGATGATGTGATAAGAAAAAAATGGAACAGAGTGACATTTTCCAAATTGAAATTCTAATATAAAGTTTACATATTTGTCGATATAAAACACAAGCATCCTTTTGTACCTTACTTTTATTATGTAGTAAAACTAATATATAATTGGCCTATCACTACAGGGACTTGCAGCTGGTTTGTCAATCAATACTTACCTACTTTAACGACCGTATCATAGCTTTATGCTGTGCTTTAATATCTTCTGATCACTCTAATATTGCTTTAGTGACTTGCAGTGTGATCAATAAGAGCAGTGGTCTTTGTTTTTTTTTTCCCATCTATGATGTTCCTATAATATTCCTGAAGGGCTGCATCACTTATATTTGCTCAGCATATTATTCTTTAATTCACAGTAGTTCCTGCAGTGACAGGTTTATAAAAAATTAAAAGTGAACTGTAGCAAAAAAAAACAAAATGGAAATGAGTTAAACGGAAATGTATTCTTCTGTCAATATATTAGATTGTTGTGTTTATCTTTAAAGGGTTAGAGGTCACCCGGCTTTCAACTCACCTGCTTTATTTTTTTCTTTTCACCTGTGGGACTTTTAAAACTTGGTGAGTGTGACTTGTTGATCACTGTTCCAACATAAACCACATGCGTGTACTGAAGTGTGTCTACATGTTGGAGTGGGGGTGCTCAGAGGGCGACAATGCCAGTGGCTCCCCCTGTCCCCATCCCCACCGCCCTTAATCCACCCAGGCGGAAATTTCAAATGACAGATGGGGGGTAGGTGTGTATGTTGAGCCGTGCCGAGCCGTGCAGGGGTAGTTCAGGCTATCACCTTAAGTAGATGTCAGAAGGAGAAAAAACGCTGTAGGTTTTTAATGAGAGCTGCTTCTGGCCTCCTTGACAGGTGACACATAACCACTGGCTTCTGTGTTTTGGGGAGGTGGGGTCAATTTCTCTGCTGGCCCTTTAAAGAAATTAAAGTGAAAGACATGATGAGAGAACAAGCAGAAGAGGTGGAGGCTGGGTCCGAGGGGGTGAATGAATGATCTGAATGAATGATTGAATGAGGAGCAGAATGAGCAAGTGCATAAATGAATAATAAATGAGTGAGAAGGTGAAAGTATCAGTTAGCGAATTAACAGGTGAAGGAATCAGTGCATTGAATTGATCAAAGCAATGAAAGAAACTGAGTGAGCGAGAGAGTGAAGGAATTAATTCAGTGATTGGACAGATGAAACGCTTAACTACATTCATGGTTGGGTGAAAGAATCAATCATTTCATGAACAGTATAACAAATGGATAATGATGGAGGAATAAATAAAGTAAATGATTTAACATATGAGTAGAACACGTGTAATGTGTGAGTGAGCTAGCAAGCCTTCCCTCGTGTTTATCCTTGTGAGAACATAAGAGTCAAAGTGTCTGTACGGGAGGCTTTTTTATTTAAACATGTTGATAAGCACCCAATACACATGAGAGAAATACACTTTGTAGGAGAGCAAAGGCCAACACTCATCCCTCATTTCCACGTCTGTTTTTTCCATCTCTTTTCTCCGTCTTTCATCCTTAATCTCTGGAGAGAAGGAAACTCAGAATCCCCTGTTTCTCATTCTCTCTCCCATTTCTGTGAGGTATTCACTTGACACGAAAGCCTTTTCAGTAAAATGCAAACTCTCGTCTCTCTCTCTTTCTCCTTCTCCTTCTCTTTCTCTTTCTCTTTCTCTCTCTTTCCCTTTCTCTCTCGCTCCCAATGGACAGGGAGGTTGTTGAATTGGATTTGCCTGGTGTGGTTTGGCCGGGCCCCATAAGCCACTTTAGCTAAGTCTGTTACCCACAATTCTCTGTCTCTCTCTGATCTGCGCCTTTGACCAAGGTGTGCATGTGTGCATCTGTACGATTGCCTGCACCTGTGTGTGTGTGTGTGTGTGTGTGTGTGTGTGTGTGTTTTTTGTGTGTTGTGTGTGCAAAGACAGTGGTGTCAAAAGTCTAAGATGAGGTGAGTGAGGTTCAGTGGAGAAGGAGAGAGAGAGAGGTCCTGAACAGCAGACGCTAGCAGACAGGTTCTACAGTGGATCTAAAGTGAGGGCTTATGGGTTTTTTGTCAGCTCGACTCTTTAACACTACGGTGTTGAGACTGCTGGCCTCAGCTCAGCTGGGCCTAGGACACATCACCACAGCAAAACGCTGGATTGAATTTGTTATCGGAGAATGAAGATGTTTTCTTTGCACGTTTTTATTTTTTCATTTAATTGCCAAGTAATATATTTTGTAAATAAATTGTTCACTTGAAGACAGTAAACTGTCTCAGACTGTCACCTGCCATTAAAGGTGCAGTAGGTAAGACTTATAAAACTAACTTTCTGTCATATTTGCTGAAACTGACCCTATGTTCTAGTAGAACTACATGAAGCAGGTCATTTAAAAATAAATCCAGCTCCTCTGGCTCCACCTACAGCCTGTAGTGCGATTTGCAAAAATCCACCGCTCCCTGTTCAGATGCACCAATCAGGGCCGGGGGGGGGGGGGGTCTAACTGCGTGTCAATCACTGCTCATGCACACGCATTCATTCTCCCTTGTGGGGGGAGGGGGTTAGGAGACCGTTTTGGGCTTTAGCAGAAAGGGGGGAGGGACTGAGAAGTTGTTGATGTCAAAATTTTTTGGCTAAGTCATGGATCTTCGCAATCCTACCTACAGCACCTTTAAGTCGATGGGTTGGGTCACTTTATTAACTGCTAACACTAAAATCCATTAGTCTGAGTTTAAGTGTTTGATTGTCCTTATGACAGTGTAAATTCTGTTTTAGAAGCTCCCTCTATTAATGGAAATATTATTACTATGTATGGAAATGGAAAAGTTTAACCATAGTAAATATCTGCATATACTGGAATATAAAAAGAAATCGAAATTGTTTAAATATGGACACATCCACCAGTATTGAACCACCTGAGAATACTGCTATATGACTGCAAAGATAATTACAGTCAGTGGATCATTTAACTCATTAAGTATGCAGACAAACAACTCAATGCATTTGGTGAATCGATGCCTTTTACTATGTTAAGGTACTCCATCTTATTTGTTTACTTTTTTAGCATATTGTTTTGGTGGAATTAAAACATCATACCTCCCCAAAGTAAAAGGCATGCATTGATTTTCAAGACCAGTAGTACTTGAACACCTTTGGTATTTTTCAAGGCACGCTGTATTCATCTTCATTTTTTTGTAACACCCACTTTTTAGTATTGTTTCAAATCCAAGCTTTTGAAATTTGCTGGCTAACACAGTATAACTCTAACTAAGCAGCTTTAATATGATCAGTTTGGAGGTTTTCATTTCTCAGTAGTAGTCTCAGAGTAAGTAGTTTCAACACTGAACAAGAGTGGACAGCAAGAGCCGACCGGGCGGCAATGTGAATGAACCCAGACATCTCATCTATGTCTACTGTGGTCATAAACCAGCAGGAAGGAGAAAAGAAAGGAGAGGACATACCACATCCTTTGTCCTAAAGCGTAGCTCCTCACTAGCTTGAATTCTTACTTGTTTGCTGGTAATTAATACGTGTGCTGTGCATCCACACAGATTAACTCCTTAGTTCATTGCGAGCATCAGATCTTTGCCACAAAGACTCAAAAAGCTTGGCGTTTGTGCTGCTCAGAGATCTGACCAGACAGTCTCCTATGCTGTGTGGTTTTCAGAGGGCAGGCAGGGCGAAGAGGGACCTGTAGCTGTGGCTGCTCTGTCCCTGCTCTGCACCACAACAAAGGAAATCTAAATGCTCTTTTATTTTATGTACACTGCTGTAAAATCCTCCAGGGCCACTAAGGCCCATATAAAACTGAGAGCTGTCAAATTCACAGAGAGAAGACACGTGTCTGGATTGAGAAGGATGGTTTATTTATGTTGGCTACTCTGGGAGAGGCCTCTTATCCGAGCTGTAGTTATTCAGTCCAGTGTTGATTAAATTCTCTGGTCCAACCTCTTCTGTTCTACGATCTGCTTTTCTAGTTAGTTTACGTCTTTACACAGTAGTAAACCATACAAGTGATGAAAAGTCATGATGATACACGATCAAACAAAAAGAGCTCTTTAAAAAAAAAAAAGGTTACGTAGGTGGTATTAAAAATACAACAAAAAATACAACAAAGAAAACAAACAAACAGAAAAATCTTATGATGGTTAAATCCAAATTACCACAGCAACAACATTCTGGAAGATACTGAAACAATAAGGCAATGTGGCAATAGTGTGTGCTATTCTGTTCTATCCTATTGTTTAATAACCGTGCAGACAAACTTTTATTGCAGAGTACAAAGCACAAACCTCCTGCCCACACACACACACACACACACACAAAGTGCTCCGTGCTGCTCGATAACTACCTCCTCTCCCACCCAGGATCTTCACCTCACGGTGCCCAGGAGGGGGTTATGTTGTCTGGGCCACACCAAACTGGGCCTGGGCAAAGGCCCCTGTGCCTGGATTAATTGGCTGTATGTGGGTGTGTCCATGTATTTGTGTGCAAAAGTGTGTATGCAATTATTTGTGTTTGTACAGAGAGGAAGGCAGAGAAGTGGTTCAGGTTGGAGCAGTATTTCTTGTACAGGTACACAGTATCAGTATGTTTGTGTATATGAGCATATGTCGGAAAGTATGTGTGAAAAAGGTGTGTATGATCAGGAATTTGGACTATGTCTGTGTACAGTTGTATACAGTGTGTGTGTGTGTGTGTGTGTGTGTGTGTGTGTGTGAAGCAGGAAGACAGGTAGACGATTCAATAATTGCGCGTTGAGGTCAGTTATGGATCTGTCCGGCATGTGTGGTTTATCTGGAAACCGCAAGCTCATAGCTGCCCATTGTGCGAGCGGTTTTAACCTTCCACCGCTATTGATTAGCCAGCATTGACTACTCTCCTGCCACCTCATTTGTGTGCGTGTGTGTTGGCTGTTGATATGTGTGCATGAGAATTTGTGGTTCTAACGTGAGTGTGTGGGTGGACTGGGTGTGTGTGTTGACATGAACGATTGCCGTGAATGTGTAGGAATGCAAGAAAGTGTGTGCATGTGAGGACACCTGCTTCTCTATATGTGTGTGTGTGTGTGTGTGTGTGTGTGTGTGTGTGTGTATGGATCAGATTTTAAAAGGGGCTGCGTTGTTGGTGAGTCCCGGTGCTAACGTGATTGCGAATGACAAAGCGTCCAGGCGGGTTTGTTAGCTCCATAATGGGGAATCAATAGACACAACACAGATGTCAATACAACATGCTTTATTGCGTTAAGCCGCCTCACCCCCCACCCACTACTCTGCACACACACACACACACACACACACACACACACACACACACACGCGTACACACACACACACACACACACGTACACACACACACACACACACACACACACACACACACACACACACACACACACACACACACACACACACACGCATACACACACACACACACACACACACACACTATCTGAGGATGTATCATGTCTGAAACACATGCATGCAGATATATAGTATATATATATATATATTATAGATAAGTATTTACACATGCACACACACATGCATAAACATGCCCACTGACTGGTATCGCTGTCAAACCAGTTCGTACACAATGCTACCTTCACACGCACATATGCACACTTTTTTCATACAGTATGTAAAGTCCTGTAAAGTTGTTTGTCATCATGCTTTTAGCAAACATTACTGTGTTACTTCATGTGAACGATACTCACACATCAAATCATATCAAGCAGGTCATCTTTTTTTCTTGCATTTTTCCTGAAGATTGAGCTTACAGTATGTTTGTTGATGTCCAAAATTGACAATAACGCATTACTTTCTGTGTGGCAGCAGGTATTTCCTGCCAAAAACCTACCACACAACTCACCTCAGTTACTATCGATATATGGGAGCAAAATAGTCATATATTTTATCCACCTCCAGTCCACGCACATACATGAAGTGTACATTATCTTCACACATTCACAAACCTGTGAATGCCGCAGGGAACACACACACACACACACACACATGCAGACCCCTTTTGTCTTTGTTACACATAGATGATAAAAGTCATTTCATACCATGGACACTACCTGCTGTGCGGATATCAAATAAAAATCCCCCCACAACCAAATATGGTCACCTGAACTCTGCTTCCCCTGTGCCTGCTGTCCGTATGTCGGTCCACCCAACCAGCTCAAACTGTCATTGTTACCGTGGAAACATTCATAGGCCATTAGACACATATATAGGAGGAAAGTAATCTAGGTAAACACTGTCCTCCTCCAAACACACACACACACACACACACACACACACACACACACATGCACCATCCATTGGACAGTCATCTTCGTCTTGTGCTCTTGATGTTCACAAAGACCATTAAGGGCTAAATTGGCTGTACTCAGGCTATATTTGACTTCCCCGTGTGTCTCGCTCTCTTTGGGTTTGTAATCGCCAATCATATGTAAGTGTGTGTGTTAGTGTGCGTTTGTGGCCATTTGTGAGTACATTTATGGTATTTATGTGCGTGTAAACAGGAGTACTAGTGTACTTTCTGAGTACTTATTTCTACTTTGTCTGTGTGTGTGTGTGTGTGTGTGTGTGTGTGTGTGTATATATATATATATACAGGCCAGTGTCCATTTTACACCCCTGGTAAATAATGAATCCTGGGCACAGCAGGGGACCTTTTTTGGTTTAACACCAATGCGCACCCCTAATCGAATGCACTCAGTGTGTGCTCCCCCTTTGTCCAACAAGGTGTCCGTCGATAGGCTTTCTCCTCAGTGCACATAAATGCCATAAAGAACCCTGTGCCTATTCATTCGTCTCATAGCTCACATTCCTTCTCTTCACCCTCTCCATCCCTCCTTTCACTTCCTCAATCACTATAATTTCCTACCTTGGCCTGGTGTGCTACTGGGTGTTCAGCTGTAAGAAGGGACGGTAGAAAGAAAACCAATATATATATATAACCATAATAGTGTTGACACACAAGGCAGACGGCCAAGAACAAGTGCCGTCGAAGGCCGACTGTGGCGTCGCTTCATGTCCCAATCACGTCGCCTTTATCTTGGCCAAAAAAGACTACAGTTGATGACGAACTAGCATGTACGATCTGCGCCTGCGTGAGAAGAAATAACTCTCCATGTCAGCAGGCAGCGGTAATCTATTGGTCATTCAAAAAGGGAAACATATATACAAACCGTTGCTATGATACATACAACAAAAGCATTTGCTCGAATTAGCAGCGGCAGCACAGAGCCTACCCTCTGCCTTACTCCCCGCCGGGACGACAGCGGACATTGGAAGATGGCTAACCAGATTGTTCATCTCCCGGCTGTCATCCGTTCTCTCGGCAAAGAAGTCTCCCTGTGGTGGGGAGCGGAGGGACTGAGCAGCCCGCTGCGGCTGCTGGCTAGTTAGCTAGCATGCTAATTCCACCCAAGATCTGACTTAAGGAGAAATATATCCCTTAGACCTGCGTTGAAGAACAATTTCTCCTGTACTACATTTGTTAAGGTATAGGCCAGATCCAAATAATCTGTTAGGTAACTAAAATCTATATTTAAAATGTTTAAAGAACATAGTAATGTTATGGTATGTGTGTTTTCGTGGGTGTGTAGAAGGTCGTACTGTAGTTCTGCACACGTGTGTGATCTCCAGCAGGTGTGTGTGCCTCTCTGTTAGCTAATGTCCATCACTGCCTACTGCTGGTGTGTGTGTAATATAGAAGTGCCGGTCCTTTGTGCCAACCTGAAGGCAGTGATCGTGTTCCCCTGCTTGCATGAATAGAGAGAACAGGGCTTAGGAAAGGCTCCTGTCCTCCTTCACAGGTCCCTGACATAATGAAGCCAGTGTGTGATCTCACGCAAAACCTTTCTGTGGAAGTGTGAGTAAGCTCATCTTGATGCACGCTTCTGCCGTCTCAAAGCTGTCTGACTTTTTTTATAGAGATTAAAAGGACAGGGCCGTGGATAAGCAGAACGGTGTGTTTGTGAGTGTGTGTGTGTGTGTGTGTGTGTGTGTGTTCCTGTGTCTGTGTGCCTGTGTGCCTGTGCTTAAGTACACTTTCCTCTCTGAGTGTTTGCATGTTTATGGGCGCCACTGTAATGTAATCTCGCCGTTTGCAGCGCCGCAGGGACGTTTTATGTTCACCAACATAGTTTGTATCGAATAAACCACACACACAGAAACGCGTGTCCTTTGTGCGGCCCTTTTGCATGTCTGCAACTGTGTGTGTATGTGTGTGTGTGTGTGTGTGTGTGTGTGTGTGTTCCTAAGCAATATGAATCCCCACAGCCAACAATGCATTTCTTTCCTCCGCTGATACATTTAGCTAATAAAGTCGGATGACAAAAGTGGGGTTAGTTAGATTGGTTTCCACCTCTTTTGTCTCCTCTCTCCACCCGCCTAAACCCTTGGCTGGTGGTCAGCGCTGTTTTGGGGGGAAGAGAGGAGATTTAGACCCCCAATTTAATTTAGCGGACAGGGGTTATGGTAATGAACGTGGAGAAGAGAAAGGGGGTGTGTGAGGAGAGGGGAGGATGGATAGAGGGGAGGGGTTTGGGTCCCCATTTACCTCAGGAACACCACGTCCTTACTCTCCTTTCTCCCCCCCCCCCCGACCCCCCCGACCCCTCCTTCTACTCAGCCTCTTATTGAGGGACCAGCGGTGACTATGGAGGGTTTTTTAGTGAAAAACGTAATATCATGCAGGATGGTGGTGTGGGGCTGTATGTATGCACAGAGACAGAAGTAAAGTGACAACAATAGAGGATGGAGAGAGAAAGAAGGGGGGGGGGGTTGGACAGGCGCTGGGTCTGGCCCTTTTTAATAAATCTGAGTGCTCTGGTTAGTGCTTCAATCTGCTGTACTCAACTAACCCCCTACCCACATTACACACACACACACACACACACACACACACACACACACACACACACACACACACATACGCTTTCAAATACATACATGCACTTACTCTCTGTGACTCATTTACACCCACATATGCTGTCGCCAGACTACAAGCTCAAGGGCTTTTAGAAGGTGTTTTCGGCAGACTGTACAGCTGATGCTGCTCCTAATTGTACTGTCCACCAGATGTGGGCACAAAAGTATGAAACACTCAAGTGTTTGGTGTTTTAATATTCATTTGGATTTCTTTTCTTTTTCTTGTTTTGAACTTTTGCTTTGTTAACAGTTAACTTCAACTGCCCCCACTGTCAATGCACGACAGAAAGGTAGAAAGTGGGACTGTAGATGTGCAATTTCAACAAGCATAAAAACAGACAAAGAGCTATGCTAGACAGTGAGTTATTCACCAAAAGTACTTGGCTGATGGTGATTGGCTGTATCTACTGCATCTAATGTACCTTTGAATCCAGTTTGAGTGCCTGGTGACTTAAAGCAAAAAAACAAATCACGCAAACACACTGAAAACAAGCTGCTGGGTACCTTGCATTATTAGGTCCATTTTGTTGTTTAAAAGGGTAGTTTTCTTATTTTTTCTTAGATAACTGGTCCGATACAGATGGCACGGTGTCACGTTGAGACATCTTCAGCAGCTACAGTGGAGTCTAATTGCAGAAAATGTTTTACCTGTCTAAAACATCAACAGTGAAAACATCAGGTTTTGGGCTTAGATGGAAAGAGCAAAAGCCTCTTTGTGCACCCACCATTTGTACCAATATGTAACAATCATACAGAGTGAAGCCACTGCAGAGTAGTCATCAATAAGACATGGTGGGTCTTTTTGCATGAGGGGTTCAAATCCCTCTTGACTGGAAACGCTGTCGTTTTCACTATTGCCATTTATGTGACACATCAAACTTCAGGCTCTTTCTCTGGGTTCTGTTAAAAAAAAAAAAAAAAAAAAAAAAGGCACTCTGGGAAATGTAGGAAGAAATTACAAATCTGGTTGAGGGAAAGTAGGCACATTAGACCACTACATCATATAATAACTCCTGAAATGCTCTAAACATCACAGCTCATTGATATTTAACAATGTATGAGTATGAGAGACAACTGCATGTGTATGTCAGATATTGGTTAAACCATTATTTATGGCATGCATTCTAATACCTACACTCATACATATTTAACTATACATCAAAACATAACAAATGTATTGGCTGTTAGGACAGTTACCTAGCAACTAAAAGGTTAGTGGTTCAACGTGGGCTGCTGACATTATACTCATACTTAAACCTGCTAAACTGCTTATGAACTGGAGAACCTCACCATCATGAGACACTGTATGTCTGCCATGAAAGTCGTTGTTGAAGAACAGAAAAAGCAGGAAAATCATTAGAAAATAGTCAAAATTGACAGGAATGAGAGGCATATCTAAAACAAAAACACATTTCTGATTAAGTTTTGTTTTAATTAAAATAGCACATAGTTATAAGGCTTCTCACTCAGATATGTAATAAAATGCAGTTTTTTTAAGCCGCTCTACATGAGTTAAAGTACCTTAGTCGGCCTGTGAAGTTGCGATGTCTCCCCCCCTCAGATTTACAGAGGCCAGACGTACTCAAAGCAGTTTTGAACACATAATCGTCTTCACACTCCGTGGCTCCAATCTCTCCCACATACAGTACACACACGTTTACTGCATCAGATAAAGGAGCGAAAAAAATCTCTTTTTTTTTCTTTAGCCTTTTTTCTCTCGCAGAAGAGTGCTCAGTGCAGAAATGAAATTAATCTGTTGTACTACACCCCTCCTTTCTCCTCTTTTTCTTCTTCCTCCTTGCTCTCCCTCCTCCTCCCGCATCTCAGTCTCATTCTCTCTTTGCTTTGTGAGGAGGATTGGACTCGTCACTTTAACCTCTTCATATTGGATATGAATCTGTTAGCCTGCCTGCCCGTCTCTCTAACGCTCCCTACCTCAATCTACATAGTTCACACACACACACACACACACACACATGCCCTGTCTCACTTATTTACGCACATTGCACACACACGCACACACTGTGGTGAACATAAGCATCCGCAGACACAATGCTCACACACTCTTCATTCCACACAGGTATCTAAACAAATCTTTCAACAAATCCACACACACACACACACACACACACACACACACACACACACACACGCACACACACACACAAACACACACACACACACACACACACACACACACACACACGTTAACATCTCTGACAATCCATCCTCTAGCGGGTTTCTCCTGGTCCTTCAATCAAAGCCATTGATATGAATCTGGGCTGTTTTCTCCATGCTGGCAGCAGCAGCAGCAGCAATATACCAGCTGTACTTTTTAGCAGCTACACATCTTTCATCAGGGCCTGTGCCTGGAAAATAGCTGTTTACAGCCTCCCCAACCCCCCTTTTATTCCTGCCACTTCTACATAGAGACAGGCGATATTGCCGGATTTTAGCTTTGGCCTTGGCTGAACCACCCTGCCTTATTAGTGGGGATATCGAATGAATGAGAGAGGCTTCATACTTCATATAAAAAAAGGGAGGCAGGGAGATGTGGGGAGGGGAGGGAGGCAGAAATGGGGGAAGAGGGAGAGAAATGCGGGAGTGAGCGAGGTTCTCCTTAATGGTTTCCCCTCAGGGTTTTCAGCAGCCGTGCGAGCTGGTGCAGCCACATACAGTCATAGCAGCAAATGGGACAGGTGAAGATCCTCTCCCTCCTCCTCCTCCTCCGCTGTAAAGAGTGGTATGAATATGGTAAATCCGCTGTCCGCTTGGTGGCATGATTCTCTCCCAGAAAATGGCCCTGTGTCTGCGTCCCTCGGGGGTATAAGCTAAGGAGATTCTGCATTTAGGCCCAGCACTCACTCCCTTTCTGCTCTCTGGGGGTTTAAAAGGGCCCCGGCCTGCTCCAATCCTCCTATCTATCTCACAGCAGCAGCAGCAGCAGCAGCAGTGATACCACACAACACAGCAGCTTAGCTCAAACATGGTGGCTGGAGCTACACAGCTATCGCTATCTGGATGCATGGCTTTTACACTCTCACACACACACAAGAGCAGAGCCTCTATCCATGTCAGTGTCTTGCTGACTGAGTGAGGTACATTTAGCTAGTGTTCGCCTGAGGCAGTGAGGGATCACCGATGACCATCGTCATGTTCTGTTACACACACACACACACACACACATACAGACACACACACACACACACACACACACACACACACACACACATGGTTGTTTTCTGCTACCAGGTCTGCAGCTCCAGTCTTGTCGTGGTCAGAGAACATGGTTGGATGGCAGTTCACTCAGACAGTCTGTCAGTCATCCATTACTGGAGAAGACAAAGCATTCAGTTTATTTGCACCTAGCACCTTCCTGGCCTAGAGCTGAGCCAGGAAATACTGACACACTCAAACAGCAGGGTATTTCTGACTCAGTACTTAAGTGTCAATAATGTGACTCACTTATGGGTGTGATTATTAGCTCTGTAACGCCGTATTTCATCTAAATTAGATGGTACGATATGATCTGAAAGGATTCGTAACGTGAGTTTTGTGGCCAAACATCACGTGAGTTGAGCTAAATGCAGCCTTTAAGAGGCAACATTTGAGCTGCATTGATTACAATAACCACACTCCCAGAAGATATAAAGTCATTACATCAAGCTCTCACCATTAAATTGATATATTTCCTCATTCTACTCAGTATGTGATTACGTTTTTCATGCAATATACAGCCAATGTGTAAATCGTAATCACCTAGGCTTGTAAAATCAAACATTTATTAGGGTCAGGCTGCAGCGTGATAGAAATTTGGTATCTTGCCCAAGGACACATGACCCGTAGATGGAATCAATCCTGTGACCTCTGAGTGGAGGCATGGTTTTTCTAATCAACTGACGACAAGTATGATTTTGTTTTTGTTTTATTCCACACACGACATTTGTAGCGTGAATTAGTGTGGTCTTTTGGAAACTTAAAATAGATACAGATTTATCTTGGGGTTTCTGTGATTTTTGGTGATTTATTTAACCACCAACACAAAAGCTACATTTATTTAATAGGATAATGCGCTTCAAATACTGTACTGAGGAGCCTGTTAATGATTTTGTCTATTTCAACATAACCAATGATCACAGAGTAAAGTGCTCCCTGTGCTCATCACAGCAGTGTGCACAAATGTTAGCATTTGAATTTAGACGTGTTAAATTATTGATGCAAATGTCCTCAGTGTGCTCATTCATGTGAGTTGAGGCCCAAGTGTGTGTTTGTGTGTGTTTTTCAGATGAAATGGACTTAAGTGTGTGTGGGCGACTGTTGGTCGGAGTGTGTGTGTGTGTCCGAATGTTTTTGTCCCTCAGCTGTGGCACATGTGAGCCTCGGTGTGTTTGCATAGCGCATCTGCCTGCCTGCGTGCGTGCGTGTGTGGATGCATGCGTGTGTGTGTGTGTGTGTGTGTGTGTGTGTGTGTGTGTGTGTGTGTGTGTGTATGTGTGTGTGTGTTCATTTCTCAGCCCCCTACTCTCCCCTCCTTCCTCCTGGTGGGGGGGCAGCAGGGGTCCGAGCGCTCGGCGCACCGTGTCATCCCGAACCCCCTCCGCATCTCCTTTGTCTGCTCGTCAGTTAGGGAGCGGTCTGTGCAGAACCCTGGGATGCGGGGGGTTGACCTTTACCCTTAACCCCCTAACCCCACCCCTCCCCTCTCCATTTGCCCAAGTGATTCATATGCAAGCGGCCCGTCACCGGACTATTCTTTTCTTTCATCTGTCCACGCCTGGCCAGGCTGTTGTGTCACGTCTCAAGTTCAAGTCCCGGGACAGGCCAGGCCATCCAGGGCCAGGCCAGGCCAGGCCACAACAGACCAGACCTGGCAGGCTGCCGGGAACGGGGGAGGGTGGGGAACCAGTGTTTGGCATGCTCATTTTTTATCGGAGGTCAGAGAGAGATGGTGGGCCGGTGTTTTGGGGATGGGCTGAGGTCATACTCTGGGGTCAGCTTCCCTCAACAACATGTCTGTTTTTGGCTGGTGATTTAATCTGCTATTAAGGCTGGAAATCTTATTACTCAGAACATGTGAAATTTATTTGGTAAATAAACGTGGTTATGAGACTTTCAGCTCCTTTAACAGTTTATTAGGTACACCTAGCTTAAACTAATGCAGTCTAATAGTCCTGCAATAAATTGTACCTTCATGAATGTTATAATGTTCTGCTTTTATGAAAATACAGTTTTAAAGAGGTTCAAGTGTATGATCATTTTGGAGCATGTAGTTTGTAGTGCTGTTGAATTGTGTTGTGTTACACTAACAGGCGTTTCTACTATTTTGTCCATTCCATTTATATCAATGAGGGGAAGACAGAAACAGTATAATCCATACACAAAACATTTGACTTATTTTTTATGTGTAGTATTTACTCTAGGTAGGATGATGGGCAGTCAGTTGTCGTTATAGCATTTCACCTTTACAATCTTAAGTCCTTTCGTTTTTGTCAAGCTCTATTGTAGCCTTCACTGAGGCTCCTGCTTGGGGGTTGGTCTCAGGGTCAGGGTCAAGGTGGGTGGGGCCCGGGTCAGCTAGCCAGACGGACGCACAGACGGTGGACTTGACATTGAGTGGATGAGTGGATTAAAAGGATTGGGATGCTCCTTGTGTTTAAGTGTATTGTCAGTGAGGAAGGCTGGAAAGTGATGGTTTTGGCCGGTAAGGGTTGTATTTGTTTGTGTTGGGCGGAGGATTTGTAATTTAGGAATGTGTATTCATGTGTGTTATAAGGGTTCTATACATTAATTATGTCTCTTAACCACTGTCCTTCAAGTTGTACATGTGGCAGTGAATGAATGCAATGAATGAACCATCTACTGACAATAAACTGAAAAACACCTCCATTGTCCCAGTGCAGCACTATTAGCCTGCAGAGGACACCCACTTAGTGCAAAATAATACAAAAAAATCTTACCATTGTACTCTGCACATTCCACACATATTATTCTTAGAAAAAATACAAATATGTTGTGTTTTGTGTTTTCTTTTTTTTCTTCATGAAAAAGCTAAATAACATTCCTAACATTCCCAAGGATTTGTTAAGTGTGAAACCAATTTGTTTAGGCATCTGGCATTTAACCCACTGCTTGTGTTTGGGCCATTCTTGCTGATGATGGGCCGGAGTTTGTTTAAAAAGCATCCCAACTGACAGTCGATTGAGCTGGCCTGAAGGTTATCCAGGAAATGGAGAATGTCTTCTGCCCTCTAAGCCCAAGCTAGCCAGCTGTTAATGGTTATTCTGAGATGTATGTAGTCACTGCACTGACTGTTTCATTGTTTACATGAGACTATTGTGTATGCCGGGGCTACATGTGACATGTGACAGTAACTGTACTTTACACAGACAAAAGAATGTTTTTTTATTTTATAGCATAGCATTAAACCTGTTCTTGTCTCGCTCTCTCTCTCTCTCTCTCTCTCTGTCTCTCTGTGTGTGTGCATGCATGCATCTGATCGCAGGTTACAGTAATTTCGGAGCCACATGTCATATGCAGTCATATGCATTAGCTGGTGGTTTAAACTAATTCAAACCAGTTTGGCACAGAGAATTCAGTTTATGTATTTGGAGAGAAAAATATTGCACTGCTATCCAAGGAAGTGCATGTAACTGAAAGCTTGTTATTTATGTACTAAGTGAGTTGTAACGATCGTAGTCTGGATCAACGGAAGTAGATTTTCAGGATAATTGCCTGACATCCCGGATGTCCCTCACCTTCTGCTCTCTGTGTGTTGCCGTTCTGGTCGCTTCAGAAAACAACAACAAACTTCGAGCTAGCAAGCCACACGCTGAAAATGACAAGTTTTGAAGAAAATGTGGATTGTGCAGCATGGCCGGTCTATCTGTTTTTTGTTTTTTTTTCTTCAGAAATTGGCTGTAAAGATTTACAAAGAATATGTTTATGGCATTTACTATCCAACTGGGATGTTTTGGGACCTATGGGGGATTGCTGTGGACCAAGTACACACAGCAATACACTGGTAAGAGCAAATTACGTTTAACCATGTATCCAGATAATTTAAATGTTGTGTGTAAAAACTTAAGTTCATTTAATATTGTGTGTGACGTTTTCTTTTGTGTGGTACAAATGTTCCACCAAAACAAGTTCCTCCCCGAGACTATTTTGCAGAGCCACCGTTGCTGCGTCCGGAGCTTAGGGCCGCCCAAGACGATTGTGATTGGTTTTAAAAAAAATGCAAACAACCCAGAGCGTTTCTTTTTCTCCTATCCCAGAGAATGTATGTGTGGTGTAGCCAGACCTTATCTTACCTTACCTTATCCACAGCGCTGTGGAGATAGGTCTGGCAATGCGAGACTATATGAACAATGAAAGCTGATATTACAATTTCAGAAAAACTCAACAGAAAATCTTTTTCTTCGTCCCTAAAACAGAGATTTGACCTGACAACAACGATATGCTGGCTGCGCTGACAGAAGCTTGCAACCTGTCATTGATGGCAACTGCCACTTTCTTCTTCTGTTTCTGAGTGGTGAAATTACTATGTTCCGACTTGTCAGTTTTCTCCCTTCAGTACTGTGGTTGTATCTTCTTATTGATAAAAGTACATACAGTGCCTGCATCATTTTCTTGAATATGTGCAAAATGGAAAAAATATCACTGTTGAAACATGATTCAGCAGATGAGGGAAATAGTAGGGTGTGTTTTTCTTTTTATAACGTTACACTCAGCATTAGCCAGCTTCAAATGTAGTGGTCACCAGTTGCTACTCTCAGGCTTAATAACCATCTGAAAAACTGGAAAAATCCAATAGAGCTCTGCTGCAGCCGTAGTCGAAGGTAAGAAAGCGTGAAACGGCTCGCTGGTGTTACAGCCAGAATTTGTAAAAAGATGGTTCAACCAAATAATGATGAAATACTGTCTGGGATTTTTAGTGTGCTAATGTTTTAATAAGACATAAGACATATTTTTTTTTTATTTTCAAATATTGGAATTCTTTCAAAATCCCACCACACACTTTCACACTCTTCCTCCCTCTCACATCTATTAGTTAACAATATTAGTACTGTATAAGCTTGGAAATGGCAAATGACCACCCACACATCATTGCATCCTCCACACCTGCCTCCTCACTTTTTTCTTTCCCCTATCCTTCCCTCAGGACAAAAATGAGAGAAAGAAAAACAGAGAGAGCGAGAGAGAATGATGGTTGGTGGGTTTGGTGAAAGGATGGCATTGGTCAGAGAAGAAAGAAAGTGAGAGAGAGAGAGGAAGGGATGGACAGACAGAGAGATACATCAGAGAAAGGGAGAGAGAGAGATGGCTCCGAGAATAAAAGGAGAGGAGGTGAAGATGAGTACTAAGAGAATGGGAGAGGGAGAGAAAAGGGGAGAGAGGGCGGGCAACAGACAGACAGACAGTGAGGCATTAAAATTCATGGCCTTTTTTATTTTCTGTGCTGAAAATCAATACTGTCTACTATGGATGAGGTGAGATGTGGACAACAGCGGTTGCCGGCCAAAGCAGAGGGGGAGTGGGGGCGGAAGGAGAGGAGAGGAGAAAGAGAGGGTGGGGGTGTCGTCAATATTAGCAGTGACACAGCCACTGCAGGCCAAGGTAGAGTTGGAGAGGGAGCCACCAGGGGGGATGGGCGGTGTGTAAAAAATGTGTGTGTGTGTGTGTGTGTGTGTGTGTGTGTGCGCATGTGCGTGTGTGTGTGTGCGTGTGTGTGTGTGTGTGTGTGTGTGTGCGTGTGAGATGGAGCGGGGGGTAGGGTAAGGTTCATTAAGTCTGACCAGCAGAGCTTTTGGCCAACGTAGCAGCAGCAGGCCTTTTGTCCGAGGGTCCGGACACACACACACACACACACACACACACACACACACACACACACACACACACACAGATGGATGGATGGACTGATGGATATTACCCCTTTTTTCCATTGTAATTTACAACCCCCTCAGAAGCCTCATCATTTAGGCAATGGTGTGTTTGACTAATGTCTGGCAGATGTTCTAACGCTACACGCCAACTATTGTCGCAGGGCTGGGGTCAGTTCGCTTCTAATTCAGGAAATGGAGATTCTTCTGCGCTCAAAAACTATAAATCTTCCTCCATGAAAAGCCTCATCCCTTCTAGGCTCTGTAGTTATTACATTAGTTTCATTTTACACTTTAACTGCATGCAGAAGCCACCAAGCCTGCACTGTGCATGTCAACCTTGTGAACAATGTGGAGGACATGCATCCTGTCTTTTAGTCAAATTATAGAAATACATGCAAATTAAAGAAATACATGCACTTGATTTAGCTTGAGGAAATTGATTAATTGATTTAAAAAAAAATAAAAAAAAATGTTTTGTGCTGTTGTATCCGCGATTATGTTTGTGGAGCAACTGAGCACCAAAGAGGCTGTAAACACAGTTGTGGGTGGTTTTTTTTTATACAATGCTTACTGAAGTGTGCATACTCTACTAAAATGTTATCAGGTCAGTATTCAAGAGAACACCACAAAGATCCTCTTTTGTCTTTTTTTTTTAATAATTATTAATATTTAGAATTGGTTCAATGTACTTTGACTACATGGTGTATAAAGGAAAATTACAGGGGTTTTTTTGTTAGTCTAGAATAAGATCCCCATGCAGTTAACTACAATCAATTCAGGGATGTACTTCCTGTGTCTGTGTTTTGGACACAGAGAAAGGCCTTTGAAATTATGTAAAATTAAAATGATTTGGAAAGCTTCAGGAGGCTCACACTGCTCTGGAAAAACATTGTATACTGGGGAATATACAATGTTTTTCCAGAGTCTCTACAATGGAGGTGGCGAGTGCAACGTTACTATGCTCCATAGTCAGAATGGACACATTTATGAGTATAGGAGCCAGGTTGAAAAATATTAGAATTCCCCTTAAATGTGTGATAATGTGTTAGAGGTGGCCAAGGTCAATGGCAACCAAACGAGCTAAAGGAAAACTGAACTGATGTCAAAGTAGTCTTGTGGTCATCTACAGGTCTTGGCGAGTGCTACTGTATATGTGAAAAAAAAAGTTATATACGCTTTTTGTGGCTCTGAAGGGAGCCGCTCTAAGTCTGACAAATTCAGCATTGGTTAAAGCTGAAGACTACAAGTCTGAAAATAAAAACAATCGGGGGGTGTGCAGTAAGAAAGGACTGCAATGCTAAACTTGTGCAGCACTTCTTTAAGATATCCATGATATTATGGCACTATTAAATACAATCGTGATTGACCGCTTTGAAAAAGTCCCAACTTAGGAGCAATCCTGTGACCATGTACTCAGTGTCAGAAAAGTTTCAGGGAAATTCTTATCCCGCAGTACCTGAGTCTCTGCCAAGAAGTCTGCTTTTGTCATGAATAAGTCTCTTGAATATTTAAAAAAAAAAAAAATACAATCCACCATCCGAAAAGAGTCCAATACAGAGTGAAGTGCCACATTGAGCTGAAGGGATTTTTCTGGTGACAAAAGGTGGTGTTCCTTAGTTTAATGTCAAAAATATTGCCATGTATTATTAGCTTTATTTTTCTGTTGTGAAAACATGTAAACCTTTTGAACAAGACCAATAGTTTCTATAATAAAACCCATGACAAAATAATACAGGCAAATATACTGTAAGTGCTGCCTGCTTGTATCATTTAAATTATTGTCATAAACCTTGTTACATTCTGCTGTGTCGGAGCAATGCCGCTGATAAATAAGGGAAAACAGTCTAGATGCTGTGGCTCAGAGGTAGAGCGGTCAACCACAAGATTGGTGGTTGGATCCCAGGCTCCTCCGGTCACATGTCAAAGTGTCCTTGAGCAAGACACTGAACCCCAAGTTGCTCCCCGGACGCTGTATGTGGCTGTCCAAATGTAAAATACTCAAATATATTGTGGCATTCATTTTGTGCATGCTACAGTACGTTGTGCATGTGGCACCTTTAACTTTTTAGAGATTCTACATGTCTGAGTATGTTAAGTGTTGAACAGAACAGAACAGTTTTTTGTTCAGGGTTGATATGCACTTTATGGCAGTGTAGCTGTCAAGATAAAACTAAGACAGAAAGAGTGAACATCTTGACGTGGATTAGATGCCGTTATTGACAGCCGGTACTATCACTGAACAAACTTGTAGATATCACACCAAACTGAGGTTTGAGAAAACCTCTCTAATCATCTTCTTCAGCTGCTGTCTGCAACAGTAAATTCTTCCCACTATCAGTCCCCAGAGATGTTTATGATGTTTAGTATCATGCGACTATTGAGTAATCGCCTAAGTTAGTTTTGAACTTCCTGCATGTTGTCACCGATCAAAATGCCTGTTGGTACCGATCCAACCCACAGGCCGCTGTCTCTGTCCGTCTTTACAAACAGTGTTTTTTGGAGACCCAGTGCTCGTGGTTACTATGGGGATAAGGGGAGAAAGAGAGAGTCGGAGTGAGTGAGGTAGAGAGAGGCAGGCCGTGGTTTTGAGGTGTAAAGCGTCATAAATAATGGAGGCTGCACCTCACATTGAAATGCAAAGGCTGGAGCTCGGGCCTGAGCAGAGGTAATGCTGGCTTTTTGAAATTTATTTTTCATAAGCGTGAAACCCCCCAGCAGCACCCCCGCTCCTTATAACCGAGTCAACTCTAAACCCCCCCCCCCCCCCCCATCCCATACAGAAAACATACTTTAACATACGTTTGCATTCCAAATTTCATCAAGTCTGCCAGAGTAGATTGTATGTTATTGAATTCACTCATTCATCAATCACACGTCAGAGGCAATATCAAAGCGGGGCTAGTTACTGAGGCATCCTCAGAGAGATATATCAAGATATTTCATCTTTTCTCTCAGGGGAATGAAAATGTGATGTGGTAATAATACATCTGCATATTGTTTATATGAGGCAGGTATTAAAAAAAAGGTGCACTCCTTATTTAAAGTCAAAGTTGTTGATAAACTGGAGTTCATTTTATTTTCTACTTATTTATTTTTAAATCGAGGATAAGATAAGATTTTCCACACACAATGTCTTTGTTTGTTTGGGAGCGAGAGAGTGGGAATGAGGGGCCAGACATTGTGTATGTGCATTTTATTTGTATGTTTATGTTTACGTGTGTGAGAGAGCCGAGGCGTTGTTAGGCCTGGGCGTCCCCGTGTACAGCCCTGAATGTTTTATGAATAGCACCGGATCTCTCGCCCCATCTCTCTCTCTCTCTCTCTCTCTCTCTCTCTCTCTCTCTCTCTCTCTCTCTCTCTCTCTCTCTCTCTCTCTCTCTTATTTTTTTTTACATAAATAAGTATAACAGAATAAAAAAAAAACCAAATTGGCACATGCAAATTAAGAAGAAAAGTATTTTCTAAGGCACTCGCAGTTCTTATATTTTTTTTTGTAGAACTCATGGTAGAACTGTAACTTTATCCAGTTTATTTTTCCGAGGCGAATAGAACAGGCAGCTACGTTCTGACCATGCTGTATTTGTTACTATCACCTAACAACCGTCTCTATGTGAGGAAAGCTGTGAAAGGTGTAATTTTCGGAGGAATCATAGCCAAATCAGTCTTATACAATGATGCCATTAACACAAAGTTTAGGAGCGCAATACTAATGATTTAGTTTGAAGTTCCTGTGACGTGACATTTCCAGTCTGTGGGTCAGACTCAAACACACAGAGCTCTGAAGCAGACCTGTGCGTCGCTTAGTGTCCACTCTCGCTGTAAAAAGCTGTGCAGCTTCAGGTTTATGGATGCGCTCTGCTGTCGACATGCTGCGGCAGATATGTTGCGTTTGTGCTCCGTGTATTTCTGCCGTAGTTTCAGTTTTCCACCTCCGATGTGAAGCAGTGTTCAGCCACTTCCCCAAACGGGGCTCTGTGTCTGTCAGAAGGTCTGAAATCTACCGTATCAGCAGAGCAGTCACCTATTGCACAGCAGGCTGTGGTGCAGGTAGATTATTTTCTGAAATATAGTGACTTTATTCTTGTAATAGCCTATTATAACTTTATTTTTCTCAAATCACGACTCCTCCAAATCTCAGAGAACACAGATGGGATGAGTTATATTTTGAATGTGCACAAAGTTTTGGACATGAGCAGAAATCTTGCTCAACATCTGAAATATTACAGTCCAGGGGTTTATTAATAAATTAAAATGAATAATGTATCATTAAGGTGAATAATTGTCATATGCGCATTTAAGGAGGTTATTTCACCAACAAAAGATGCAAAAGAGGAGAGAAGAGTAAATGATGCTAGGCTACATGTGTGCTGACTTAGATAAAATTAGAAAAGTCGATCCAAAGGAGAATAAATAGTTGCCTGAGAGCCTTACTGCAGTATATTCCATTATGTTTTGATATTTGGATTGTAATCTATGTTTCCCTTTACATAAAGATATTTCCAGCATATTGATTCAGAAAAAGGTAGAAATAGGTGCATAAACCTCCTCAAGTCCCAGAAACGCCCCTGTGAGAGAGCATACACACTCCTTTGTGTTGCATTGTGTCCACGGTAACATGCCAGCGTCAGCTGAAGAATAAGAAGCCACACATTCAGCCAGAATGTGGATGAGACTCCTAACTACATATGACTGACTGAGGCCACTCATGTGCGTGTGTGTGTGCGTGGGTGGGTTGGGTTTGTGTGTGTGTGTGTGTGTGTGTGTGTGTGTGTGTGTGTGTGTGTGTGAGATATGGCCACTAACTAGTCTTTTTTTTAAGGATTGTGAACATTGGAGTCATGGAGTATGTAGAAAGGGCTTCATGGAAATGCATCATCCCTGATTACACATTGCACTTAATCAGTTTAATGTGTACGCAACAATAGGTCCATCTGTGTTGCATGTTTTGTGTTAATTATATTTGAATTGAAGGATTTTAAAACCACTAGAACAAAATATGTTGGAATCGGTCCAGGGATGTCCAGATACATTATAACTGAGGCATCCTGGTAGCCTTGTGGTTCAGAACACTGACTTTGTAATCGCAGCCTTCTTGGTTTAAGTCTGGAGGGACACCTTTATTTCATGTCATCCCCCATTGCTCTCTTTTACCTTCTTTTTTTATCTCTTCACTTAATAAAAGCAAACATTTTAAAATACCGTCGTTACTCTAAATTTCCAATTCAAATCAGCAATATCTGAGATCTCAGGTTAGATATTACCTTGGATGACAGATACACACTGTCCTCAACAACATTATTTCCAAAAAAATATAATTTTTTTTGAAAGCATATAATGTAATGTATTAGTTTTGAGGGGAAGAAGCCTTTAACCACATTACTGTTTGGGTCAAATAAAAGGCGGCAGGACTTGAGTCGGAAACAGAAAAGTTCTGTCACTACAGGATCACTTAAATGTTCCAACTTTACTGTAGTAAGCAAACATTTTGAGATGACTCTAAACAAATGTGGCTTCTTGTCAAGGTATTACAACTTGCAGTTTTTTTTTTACTGTGAAAACTTCACAACATTTCAAGTTTAGTTTACACATGCATAATCAAAGACAGAATGAATCAGTGCAAGCAACACTTGCAGAGCATCGCAGCATAGTTCATTTGCAAGAGAGTGATGGAGGGATAACACACAAGTTAAATCCAAACATAATTTTAGCACTTATTATTTTTATTTTGTTCATCACCTTAGTTTGTTTGTTACAGGGAGTGAATATCTCAATCAGTGGGCCCTTAAAAACTGTACTGTTTTGTATTTCAAAAAAATGAAAAACAAGAGTTCTTACTTTACGAAGGCTTCCTTTACTTGTTTTTCATTTATAATTGCCAGGTCACATTTAAAATATACAGCATATTTAAAAAATAGCCAGCTCAGTACATGAAAACTCGAACCAGTGTTGTGCTTTCCACTTGTCTCGGTCTTGTCTCTCCACACCATCTGCGTTAAGCTTTCAGAGAGCTGTAGGACTATTCTGTATCATCAACATAGCAATCAGCACCACTCTCCCCCTAAGAGACAGACAGACAGACACACACACACACACACACACACACACACACACACACATATATATATATATATATATATATATATATATATATATACACACATAGTGTTGAGGCTAGCTGGCGTCAGGCCAGAGCATCAATAAGCCAGTGTGAGTTTGAGAGCCATTTAAGGGCCATTTCGCCCCAGACCTACAATCCTCTATACTGCTCACTACAGCACCTTGGTGACCATCAGGCTGACCCAGTGGAGGGAGAGATAGGGGGAGAGAGAAGTGAAGAGGGGAGAACGGCAATGAATAGGCAGGGCTGAAGAGAGAGACAAATTGAGATGGAGAAATTGTGCATGAAAGATTGAGAGAAGAGAGATTGTAGAGGATAGAGGGGAAAATACAGAGAGAGAATTAGAAAATAAAGGCGCTAGAGGTAAGGAAAGCAATGAAGAGGGAGGTCTAGAGACACAGAGAAGCTAGTTCGAAGAATAAAAAGGGAACAGGGTCTTCCATTTTCATTTCCATCAGTGGGATTTAAGTTCAAGTTTGCAACCTGGATATTAAAAAAACCCTACAACAGACAGTTAAACTGAAGTGGACGAAATAAGACACAAACATATTTTAGACTGGTCTGTGTATTGTGAAGCCAGTCTTAGATTAGTCTAATGCAAGTTAGATATATTTATATACTATATATTTAGTTTCACAAAAATAACAAGGGACTTATTTTATCTAAAAAGGTTAGCCACTCCCAACTAACTAAGAGCCATGTTTCGATGGAGACAATCAGCGGCACTAAATGACAAAAGAAGACGGAAATCATGGCTCATAATTTGTGGTTTGCTAACAATGTTGTGGAGCGAGTAATGAGGAGGGAGCGCAGTACATAGTCTCCTGAGCCTGACTGATGAGTTAGCAGAAGTACTGAGAGCAGTAGCTCAGCTCTGCTACAGGTCTGCACTGTGAAGAGATGTTATGCTTTTGGAAGGTGTTTGTGTTGTTACACTCTTTGCTGAATTTTCCCAGTAAAATGTCTTTATAACTGCTGAGTGAAGGGAGCTGAGCGGTTTGATGCAGTTGCCTGGTGAGTCTTGTTTTGCAGTTTAAAAAAAATCGGAATTTACCCAAAATGAATAGCAAATTAGTCCTACTGAAGATAGTCAAGAACTAAACAGCTTTGGGCAATGAATGAACTTAGACATCTATCTGAAGTCAGTTAAGACAGTTAGTTAGTTAGTTAGTTAGTTAGTTAGTTAGTTAGTTAGTTAGTTAGTCTATATCCACAACGTTCCACTTCCGGGATTGCTCCGTTGCCAACGGAAATTCTGATGTCTGTTACCTTGGGCTTTCTTTGTGTTGGCATTTTAAACTCCGGTGGATTTCTGAGGACTATGGATAACTGCTCCTCAGATCTCTGCAGGGTAAATCCAGACAGCTAGCTAGACTATCTGTCCAATCTGAGTTTTCTGTTACACGACCATAAAACAACCTTTGAATGCACACACGTTCCACCAAAACAAGTTCCTTCTCGAGGCTATTTTGCAGAGACGCCGTTGCTCCGTACGGCGCTTAGCACCACCCAAGACGATTGTGATTGATTTAAAGAAATGGCAATAAACCAGAGCACGTTTTTCTCCCATCCCAGAATGCTTTGTGGACTAGCCAGACCCTCCTAGGCAGCGCTGTGGAGGAAGGTCTGGCAATGCGAGACTAGTTAGTTAGTTATCCAAATGTTAACTTATAAATATTAAGACTTGACTAAAGACTTGAAAGCAGACACAGTGTGGTGACTTTGACGGTGTTTGGTGTTTTAAGCCCCCAACCTCGTCTTCCAGGCAGCGCTGCCTGGAAGTCACTAGGATTAGGCAATGGTTGGGGTTAAGGTTAGGTGCCTTGAAGTCGACAGTCGCAGCGCTGCCTTGAAGTCGATGTTGGGGGCTTAAAACACCATCAAGCGACTTTGACTTGCCCAAAAAACACTTACAAGCAGCATTAGTAATTTCCTAGTGTACTGGCTAATGATGATACTGTAAATCCACAATGAGTTTCTAAAAATGGAAGTGAGAATTTTTATTTTTTTATTTTGTTGAATTAAAGCTCTACTTTTCTTGTATGGACACCTTTCTGTAGATGCAGAGTATGAGACAGGTTTGTAGTTGTCGCTTTGATCCAGATGTGGTTTTCCGGTAAGCATAAATGTGACACGCACAAAAACACAAACACACACTGGTCTTTGAGGAGCGTTTCTTCCCCTAGCGATGTTTTTTTTCTGAGGATGTTGTTACCAACATACAACCAAACATCTGTCCTTGTTCCAGCTCTTTCTTTCATCCTCAACTCCATTTTTTTGTCTTCTCCCGTTCCCTCCCATTCTTTTGCATCTTTCCTCATATTCTTCTTCAGTTTCCCTCTTGAATCCGTCCATCTACACGTACAGCGGACCCATCTGCGTATTGATCCCCTTACACTCTCTTCCTCATGTACATTACATGCTAAGTCATCAAATTCCCACCAGTCATTTTCATTAACACCTCTGCTGTTGTCTGTGAAATTCATCGACCTCATCCCTCGCCGTGAGATTTCTTGCCAGTCATCTCTTCTTCCCTCTCACTCCTCTCTCATCTCACTTTAATTCATTTTCTCTTTTTATTCGCTCGTAATACTCTGTCTCTCCACTCACTTTTTCATCTGTCGAGTCTCGGCCTCGTCTCTCTTCAAGCCCTCACCGTCTCGTCTGTCTCCAACTATCCCTCTTTCCCTCTTATCCCCTCTCTCCCCCTCTCCCCCTGTATTGATCCAGCCATAGTTTTCTGTCTTCCATGTGCTGGCTGGCTGGCTTTAATCAATATAGATAATTGTCTGCTTTCTCTTCATGCCAAACACCCTGTGTTTTTTCTCAATGAATCCAGGTCTTTCCCCTATGCAACTCACCCGGCCCTCCCACCTTCCCTCCACGTGGGAATCCCTCCGTTGATGACAGGAGATAACCTGCTTTCCTTACCGATTTTTTCCCCTCAAACCCTCCCCCCTCTTGTTCCCTTGTTCATCGATTACCGTGAGATATTGCCCCGCGTGCCCCCGTCAACAAATGTAAACACACCGGGCCACGTGGCTCGCCTGGGAGTACAAACACACGCCGAGATACAAATATTCAGATTTACAAATGTACACTAAGTTAGACCAACACACGGTCAGCTGGGAGCCGCCAGAGAGATCCTGATATGACATTATGACTATTCTTGGCCCTTCGGTTTGAGAATATGTTTAACATACTGAATGTGGACCTGAACTGGTGCTACAAATATTCTTCCATTTTCATCCATTTGACAACATTCAGAGGCTGAAATAAACCCTCTCATTTCAATATAGCACATCACTTCCCTGTGTACCACTTTACCTGGAACAGCTAAGTGAAACATTTTTTCTATGAAGTAACTGAGGTGCCAAAACAGCAAAGCAAAATAGTAGGAAAACAGGCAGTAATTTAATGCCAGAGGTAGTAATTCATTCAGGTTTATTGCAGGCTCGGTTCGAAATATCACTTGTGCTCATTAGCAATGTTAAAACCAAGCGTGATTATTGGATGACATTGTTGTAGTTATTAAGTGAATAGCTCACCATCTCATTGATGTTCGGTCAGTTCTAAAGTGAACTCTAATAATCTACAGGTCAGAATACAGCATGGCGACGGTTTGGTGCTTCACAGTTAGACATTAGTATTCTGCCCAGTAATCACCAACCTGACCATCAAAGCATCAATCACTAATAATTATCCAGATTATATGGAGTCACAAAACAAGTGTGGGCAAATGCATTTGAGCAATTATAGGCACAGTTGAGCTCTTCTGTGGCTGCATGAAAGAGTTGCACACAAAACTGCACAAAGAACAAGTACGAGGACTAGGAAACATCTTTTTTAAATCATCTCTATTATTAAACTTTAGGATTTAAGAGGGCTTTTTTTGCTCACTCTTGTAGCTCTTTTTGAATTTCTTAGATTTACTAAAACAGCACTCTGCTGATGTGTACACATACCGTAAAGATGACACACAACTGATAACTTTTTTAGCTCTGGCATTTTATTCTGTTAGTGTCAAAAAGTGCATGTCATTAACTGTTATTTGTTAGAAAATCAATTTGCGTGACTGCTTTAATTTTTCATGATGTAGTTGTATGTATTGTATGACATATATTGTACACTTAGTTGTTTATCAGGGACAGCTGGCTAAAACTACTGCAGTCTCAAAACAGCAGCCCTGCAAAAAATCCTTCACGAAGGTTATGAGTTTTATAGGGATGTTGATTCAACGTAACTTTTTTGGAGGATGAGGTTTGTGGTGCTGTTGAATTGCATTGCATTATAGTAAGAATTGATTTAAAGTTGTTGTCAACTCCATTTATATCAATGTGGGTAGATTAATTTAACACATAGTACAAAAATTCAACTCATTTTTCACCTCCATTTCTTACATTTTCTTTCCTTTCAGATACAAGATTTAGCTCGCTAAAAAATAAGTAGAAAAATAAAAAACAGAGATGTCTTATGTAAAATAATACCAACTGTAATACCAATTTGTAGACTGAATTTTTATACCATGGAATTTAACTTGACTTAATTTTTCTTTCACAGATAGATATACCGCACAGCATTTAAAGACAGTCGTCAGAGCGCAGGCAATGCACGTGAATCTTTTCTCTTTCAGTTTCTCCCCTACTCTTACGGACATTATTACACCAGACCTGCACATGAAGGCAAACATCTGAAATGTACACAATGCAGCTGTTCCCTAACAGCATGCGGTCCTGGCATCCACACAATTAGACGCTATAGGGGGGTATGGCAAGGCCACACTGTAATTACATAGCTCTATATGAAGCTGACAGGGTGGGGCCGGGGAAAGCAAAGGGTAGTGGCGTGCACTTTATACTGTGCTGCATTGTGACCCGAGCTGCTGCATTGAAACCTGGCCTAACAATCAATAGTGTGAATAGAGAGACGAGACCATTGAATCAAGTCTACTTCATTTATGTAGCCAAATATCACAAATTTGCTACACAACACCGCCAAGGCCGCGACGCATAGCAGCAAGTTCCAAACCACGACAAATTGCATGTATGCTCATCAGTGTTAAGGAGAGCGTGTGCTGTGAAGTATTTTGAGTGTTAGTAGGACAAAGATGGTGATTCTTGCAGGAGATTATTCTGGATAGTTTGAACTTTGCTTCTAACCAGCTTTAGTTTTCCATTTTTTAAGGCATTTACAATCTTGAACAGAGACATTTTAGTGGTGATTGTCGGAATGTAATCAAAGTTAAGCATTTAAGAGAAGACGAAGAAGACACACACACACACACACACACACACACACACACACACACACACACACACACACACACACACACTTCCTTATCTCACCTCTCCTTCCTGCTCTGCTCTGTAACTTTACTTGCCACTGAGAGGCTTCTAACGGCAGCATTTCGGCCATTTTGAGCTTGTTTTGTAGAGCTTGTGTGTGTGTGTGTGTGTGTGTGTGTGTGTGTGTGTGTGTGTGTGTGTGTGTGTGTGTATTTGTATTTGTGCACTTTGTGTCTGTGTTAAAGTGTCCTGGTGCAGAGAGAATGGACCCTTATCCAATTTGTACTGGTCAGTGGTGTGAAATGGCGGTAGGTCAAGTCAGCCAGGCTGTGTGTGCGCGCGTGTGTGTGTGTGTGTGTGTGTGTGTTAGGAGAGAGTGGTCTTAGTTGCACATCTCACTGTGGTGGTCCAGCATGAGCCAACATGCTTTCATCTACAGTGAATGAAGACCAATGCGTGCACACACACAGAATAAAAGACATGATTATAGTAAATAATAACCCACATAGCGTCAGCTATTATATTATAGTGAAACGTATAATGGCGTCATGCTGGCATCCCTGTTGTGTGTAGTCTAAATGCACGTACACACACACACACGTTCCACCCACACAAACAGACTTTTCCATTAAATTGGTCGTTATTGTATTGTCTACCCCCTATGGATCTGATCCATACAACATCCATACACACACACACACACGCACACACACACACACACACACACACACACACACACACACACACACACATATCTCTATGGTTGTTACAATTATCTCTGCTCTGGAAGCCTGTAATTGTGTGTGTGTGTGTGTGTGTGTGTGTGTGTGTGTGTGTGTGTGTGTGTGTGTGTGTGTGTGTGTGTGTGTGTGAGTGCTAAAACGTTTTTGCTTATAAAATAGTATAATACGTGTGATGGGGAAAAAAGTCTGATGTAAAACTCACCTGAATGATACAACCTTGATATACCTCGAGCTTTTATCGCCTCACATATGAAATTTCCTTTGAAAGATTAAGACAAAGTGAAGCACAACATTTCAGAGGAACATTTCTAAACCAGCCTAATGCAGAAGAAAACCACTCCTGATCAAACCTCTGGTCAAACAGTAGGGCAGCAGGTGATTTGTCTGTAAAAGGTTATGCAGCGCACATACGAACACGTATGACTGCACATAAAGAACACACTCGCACTTGCTTGAGGACTCACAATGGCTTTGCAGCACCACAGTCATTGTCTACATCTGTAATTGTGTATTTTTCTGTGTGTGTGCGTGTCCTTCCATGTGTCATTTGGTGAGTGAACATAAGTGGGTCTGGGGCGGTCTGTTGATGGAAGGAGTGTAAAAATAGAGAGATAACAGCCACTCTGGAGCGAAAGAGTTGAAGGAGGGGAGGGGGGTCAGAGCAGGGTGGCCTTGAGCACCCATTCTTCCCTCCAGCTGTCGATTCGTCCATCGCTCTCTCTCTCTCTCTCTCTCTCTCTCTCTCTCTCTCTCTTCATCTCTACCTGTCTCTTTCTCTCTCCACGGCTGGCTCGCCGATTCGTTCAGCCCACCTCCACAAAATGGAGTTTGTTAAGTGGAAGGCAGCGACGGTGGCGAGGAGGTTACAGATTTCGGCGAGTGACCGGAAAGTTGGAAGGCTGGAATCCCAGATCGTCTTGGGAAAGCCTTAAAGGAAAACATTTCATTTGTTTTGTTGTCGTTTTTTGTTGTAATCTATGTTGGTCATGCTGTTTGTATGCAGCCACTTTAATCAAGGATGTCTTGTATCATTCTTTACCAATCAGAAGAGGCCATTTGCTGCCTTTGATTTTTGTAGATTAGGAAAAACAACTTTTCCTGAGCAAGATAATTCACGAAATATGCTTTCCCCTCTCTCTCTTTTTTCTTTCTCTCTCTCTCTCTCTCTCTCTCTCTCTCTCTCTCTCTCTCTCTCTCTCCATGTCTCAATCATTTTCTATCTATCAATGTCATTTGCAGTGCACCTTTGTGTTACTCCATGCACCTGTGGAACAAGGTCCTTAATCTCAAAGGCTTCTCCCTGATCTACTGCGGCTTGGATTGCACGTCATTTTTGCGTCACTTTGGACAAAACCAAATGCCAAATGCCAAAAAATAAACCTAAATGTAAATCATTCAAGCTATTTGTTTAATTTCATCAAACTTTTTTGATTTAATGTTATTTTATTGTGTCTAAAGTGTTCATTATGTTACACTTCCTACCAATAACAAACAGATAGAAACAGAGGTTAAGAAAAGAAATAATATTATCTCAAATCTAAAACAAAAAAAATCAGTTAATGGGGTTAAAATGCCCGTCGTGAACTGCAACGTCTATGGTTCGAATCCATCTACGGGCTGTTGTTTTTGCCCCTTCCTTTCCCTTGTTTCCTGTCATCTTGTTTTGCTATCGCTATCTAATAAAGGCCAAAAAATAATAATCAGTTTACAAAATAATTGTCACACCCCATCTTTCTATTTAGAGCATATTTATTGACTAGGACAGCTTTTGATTTCAAGCCAGGTTTATGTTTTATTGAATGATGACAAGCAAATGGAACTACTGCGTCCTTTGCTAAATGTTACTCTGAACGACACCCGTGTTCTCCAGTTGCTCCAGCAGCCAAAAGTAAAACATTGTGGTTGCAGCTCCAGTGTGTATAAGAATAAAAGAGGTAGTCGTTGGTCCCCGTGTCTCTCCTCTGGCCCTCTGCCTCTAGGAATGCTGGGAAGTTGGGTGCATAGTGAGGAGGCACAGGAGGGCAAATCATAGCACTCACCTCCCCCCCTCTTCACCCCGTCTACTCCCTGGCTCCATCCCATCCCTCCGTCCCCTGGGGTGATTTCAGAACCTGCATCCCCATCCCATCTTATCCTTAAATTCTGAATCTGCCTGGAGCATCCTGATCCCTGCCTGCTGGAACTGAGGATGGTCACGCTGCCAGATTAGGGATTCCTGATGCAACTGGTCAGGACAGCAGCTCAGCCCTGCAGCCTGGGATTGTGTTTTGGCAGTGTGTGTGTGTGTGTGTGTGTGTGTGTGTGTGTGTGTGAGTTTGTGTACTTACTGTTACATATGAGCGTATTCATGTGTTGCTTCTCCCGCCGAACGTGTTTCACCTCTGCTTGTGTGTGTGTGTGTGTGTGTGTGTGTGTGTAGAAAGAGATCATGTTTTCATTCACTCTCATTTACACGCTGCTCTCGCCGGCGCAAGGCTTTCTGTGTTCGGGTGCGTTGATGTTGCACGCAGGTAAATAAAAGCCGCCACGCTACGTCTCTTGACCTCTCAGAGAGAGAGAGAGAGAGAGAGAGAAGGAGCCCGCAATTTTAAAAAGTGAGAGAAAAAGAGAAGGGGATAGGTGGAATGAGAGGAGAGGGTGTGTTTGGTTGGTGCGAGGCGGGGTGAGGCGGAGGCTGTAGGCAGGAGTCAGCGGCCTCTGCGAAAGGGCCTCCAGTGTGTGCGAGTCTGACTACCCCCTCTGAGGGGCCCCGATCGATACAAACTCAGAGCAATAAAGCTTTCCCCCTGTCATCTCCGCAGAATACAAAGCAGAGCGGGGAAGGGAAGGGGGGAAGGGAGGGTGAGGAGAGAGCGAGGGATGGGGTGGTGAGGAGGGAGGGGAGCTGTTCCGCTAGCCACACCAATTTCCTAACCCCCCTTTTTCACCTCCCTCTTCTTCTTTTTCTCTCCCCCATTTCCAAACCACAAACCACCTCACCCTGCACCTTTCCTGTACCTCCAACCTCGTCTTCTTCTTCTTCTTCTTCTTCTTCTTCTTCTTCTTCTTCTCCCCCCTCCCCATCCTGATGAGATTGGCGTCAGCCAAAGCGAATAGACTGACAAGCTGCCTGTATTTTATAATTAATGGTGTTTGAATAAATACACTTAATAATTCATTGTTGTTATTTAAGGAGAGAGTGGTGGATTGACTGAGAGAAAGTGTCAAAAAGAGAGATCTTGGGGAAAAAGGTGGGAAATGGACGGCGGGAGGAAACGAATGCAGCGCTGTACGGTGATGGAGAGCGAGAGGGGTTTAAATAGAGGGGGGTAGGTGCTGGTAACAGAAAATGGGGATGGGGTAACGGCCGTAGACGAAGGGGGGTGGGGAAGGGAGTTGAGGTATTACACTGAGCAAGAGATGGATGTGTCGATGGAGAGGAGCTCGGTGGGGAGAATAAGGAGGAGATGGAGGTGTGTGTGTGTGTGTGTGTGTGTGTGTGTGGGGGGGATTTAACGGGACAGGAAAGGAGAGGACAGGAAGGGGTAAAGAGGTCAAATAAGCGCTCTGTTTAATTGGGGAGCCAATTTAAGTCGGGTCCAATCGATAAACCTGTAAACCTAACCATCTAGCGGCTCGCAGCACGCACCATAGATCACCGGGATCCGTGGCTTGAGGAGAGGGCAGCGGGCTGGTTTCAACACACCTAATTCATTCAGTCATTGATTCATTCATTCATTCATTCGTTTGCACTTGTAGAGCAAACCTGGCACTTTTTTTTTTGCTTCTGAAGAAAGATAGAAGATCAGATCCTGTCTCAGAATTAGAGGTGTCACAAAAAAACAGAAAGAAAAAGCTCTGATTTTTTCACGCGTAGTACCGGGATTCCAAACAGTATGAACATAAATATTCCTGCAGTCACATCACAACCGTATAACTCCAAATTGAAGGATAATATGATCTTCCATGGGTGGAGGAAATTCTGCCATCCCTGGACTTATAAGATCCTTCCAGCCCCCGTTGAATAAATGTGGTCAAGCTGAAAATGAGGCTGCAAGATTTTGACTCAGAAAGGATCTGAACTCCAAATCAAGAATGTAAACCAGTTTTTCTCTCTGTTATTATTTGAAGCAGATTTGTTTCCGTTCATTTATTTTTTTTTTTGCAGAAAATTTGCCGGAGTGTATGTTTTGAGACAAAAATACTATACACACAATTGAAACAACGCCAAAGCTATTAAAGGATTTAGGGAGTATTTCCAAATCTCTTTCGGGACAGCACAATCCATTTAATCCTTCATTTTGCAAGTTGATTTTAGGAGGAGTTATTATTATGGTTTCATCCGTGAGTCTTTTTTTTCTGTTCTGCGACAACTGTGATGATACATCCATGTTAGTTCAGACATAAGACTGGGATTTCACGATGCGCGTTTTGTGTCTCGGAGGCTATTATCTGACCTTTTTTCTTTTCTTTTTTTGAAACCCTCTGGTCTCATTTTTCGGTCATCTTTCTGTCCACTCTGTCTGTTCATTTTGTCTGCCCCCTCCCTCCTCATCCAATCACTCACACACCATCAAGGCGAGGCTGTGTGTCTTTGTTAGTCCAATTGTCACTATCTTTTTCCATCCTGCTATTTCCTGCGAGGACGGTCTGTCTCCACACAATTTTATGTCTTTTTTTTTCACTTCATTCTTCTTCAGTTTTTATTTTCTCTTTGCCATTATCACACATGTTCTAAATTTGTGTTGCTCTTTGCTCAGTTACTTCCTTCCTCTGCTCTGATCCTCACTGTCCCAGCATCCCTCTACTCATCCATTCACTCGCTCCTGCTCTTCCTATTCACCCTTGCCTTTCTTTTTTTTCTTTCTTTTTTTTTTTTTTTTTGGGGGGGGGGGATTTTTCCTTCTAATTCTCTTTTTCAGCACACCTCATTATTTTTTCCACCTTCAGCCATTATCCACAGATTCCTACATTTTTTTGTTGTTGCCTGTTTGTCACTTCTTAGCGTATTTTTTCATCTTCTTTCCTCATTTGTTCTTTCTCCCTCCTCTCATGTGTCCTCCCTACTGTCCTATCACCATCCTCGCTCCATTCTCTCCATCACTCCTCCTGTCTCTTTACCCTAGTTTTCTCTCGTTGAAACCATCTTTGTCATGTCTCCCAGCCTCCACATTATCCCCCTGAAAATCCCTAAATTTCCAGCATCTGCTTGTTGTCTTCATCTCTCTTGCTCATGTGTTTCCATCTCCCCTCTTCCTCCCTCGTCCACTCATTTTCTCCCTCCATCTTTACGCCCCGACGCTGGAAAAGGAAGGAACACACAGTGGCCATTTCCTCCTTCCCCTCTGTCCTCCCTTCCTTTATTTCTCCGTTTCCATCCCTCTGTCCCTGCGTTGCGCTCCTTGGGGAGGGCAGTAATAATGGTGAAGAGAAGGAGAGAGGGAGGGCGGTGCGATTATTGTCTTGTCGGGAGTCAGAAGTATCGATCGGCACAGAAATATGTGGTGCGAGAAAGAGGTACTGTATCGGATATAATAAACACTCTAGAGACACATTCGGAAAGCGCTCGCCCTCGTGCACGCTCACATATGCTCGTGAACCACATGCATACAGCCGCACGCACACGCACGCACACGCACGCACACACACACACACACACACACACACATATAATCACACACATAATCACTCTCCCTCTGACTCACACATACACGCTACATGTGTGCACAAAACACAGTTGTGCATAAACTCATAAACGCAAACGTTACTCATTCACTCTTGAGAGGCAGTTAAAATGCAGCTCCTCAGTATGTAGATGCATGAAACAAGTCACTTATGAAAAGAATCAACTTCTTAGCCAGAGCATTACCTTATAGTCAACGTTGGCGTACTTGTTCATACAGATCCTGGAGATATTAGGCCTTTTTTTAAACAGGAAGTGGCTGTTATTTCTGTAGAAAACACTTTCTTATTTATTGACATAAAACTGTAACCATGAAACGTGTTCTTGACAACCTGATGAAACAGAAATATCCTTATCCATTGAAATCTTTTAGCTTTGCCAGCTGTAAAACTAACGTATGGTGATTTTGAATCAATGTCAAATGTAATGCTGGTTTCACCTTTGTTCTTATCAGACAACTATGGCGTGAATATTGCCTAATCGAAAAGCCAAAGTAATCCTTTAATACTGGTTGGTAAAGTGTAAACATGAGAGGAGAGACATTAGCATTCAGGCACTTTGTTTGCCTCAGCTACAGGCCGGGAAACATGTTTATTCTTAATGATTAACACTCTCACAGGTACACACGCAAACATGTGAGGAGCAGACAAGCACACCCCACACACACACACACACACACACACACACACACACACACACACACACATATATACATACCTTACATACACTTGTGCACACATGTGTGGACACACGCGCACACAGTGATCTTTCATTGCTGTTGCCTGGCAACGAGTCTGTGTGTCCTGTGCTAGCAGAGCGCTGTCCAGTGGTGCCGTGACCGCTGCGGCTGACCACTACTGAAGGAGAGAGGGGGAGGAAGGTGGAGGCAGAGAGAGGCAGAGATGGAGAGGGGATGACGGGATAAAGACACAGAGGGAGGCAAATTAGAGTTCTAGTCATACAATATAAACGCAACGTTGAAGCTTAATGGCAGAACCACAGATAATCCTGCAAAAGTAGCATTAGACTGAACCAGTGAAAAAAAAAGCCTTTAGTAAGACAGGAAGAGGCTGAGATTAGTAAGCAGAGTCATGACTCAAAGTCTCATAAATTACTCAAAATGACACTAAATTCTCAGACTGATCTCATAAAGTGGCGTATGTATGACACGCCAATTCGTATGCCATTATTGGCGTGTTGTCAAGACGCATACTCGTTTTTTAGCGTGTTTATCAACGCCGTTTGGCCTCCACTGACTTACATTACCTTGCGATTGCATGTGAATTCATGCCGTAGCGAGTAGTATGAAAGGTCGAAAATCTTTCACCCAGGAGAGCGGGGATCGCATCCCGCGTATGACTTTGTGTCCCACGTGTGATGTTTCCTTTCTACGTTTTTTTTGTTTTCCTAAACCCAACCAGTTCTTCTTTTCCTATACCGTAGCCACGCGATAACACGCCACGTGGCTTTAGAAAGTGCCACGTGGCGTGTATGTTTATGCTGTGGCGTTACAGACTGCCGTCCGCTATATAGAGCATAGAGATACACGCGGATAGCAAAAAATGCGTACAGATAACACGTCACTTGGCTTTAGGAAAGTGCCGTGTATGTTTACGCGAAGTCATGATATCACGTTAAAATTCTGCAAACATACAGAATTTGTGACATTGAAATTGTGGGCAAACAGTTATGTAAATATTATCAGTTTAATTTAGCCTGTAGCTTTAACATAAAATGCATCCACACACAATGATATTGCATAAAGAATGTCTTTCCACAGTTGGACAATAACAGTTGTTTTATCATGTAAACTGTATTTTACTTAAGCACTCATTTCTCTTTTCTTTCTCTTTCAGTACAGTTGTTTAAATTGTAAGGACTCATTAGTTCATGACAGCAGTTGGTTTGCTCTCACTGTGGTGTAGCCACAACAAGTGTCAAGGTGAGCTAGTTATCAGTCTGCTGACCCTTAAGTTTGCCAGAGGCAAACTCGCTCTCTTCCACAAAAACATGTTCCACATAATGAGAATGATCTCAACCAATGTGTTCATCTGTTTTCATAGCAGCTCAACATATGTATGAAACCCAAATGTATGAAAGAGAATATGAAAAAAAAAAACTATAGAAGGTGAGGATGTGAGAGAGAGACGGGATGTTAGCGATTACGTTTGACAAAAAGAGAAAGAGGGAGAGAGAGAGAGAGAGAGAAAGAGAGAGAGGTGGGAATGGAGGAATTAAGGGAAGGAAAACAGGTAGAAATGGAAGGGGGGAGGTTAGAGAGAAGTTGAAGTGAGATGCCGTATTATAGCTCAGGAAGAGAAGAGGTAAAGAGGAGATGAGAGATCAGAATAAATCAAAAATGGGCCGAGCAGATGACAAAGAGAGGTAGGAGGTGAGGGACGAAGTGAAGGAGGAAGGATGCTAATAGTAAATGTGAAGGAGGATCAAGTGAACTAGCATGCTGGAGTTAACTGGGAGCTCTCTGTACAGGCTACCTGTTCACACTAACACTATCAGTTCTTTCCGTTTTGTAGTGTTTTCACTGCAGTGTCAGTATGCTCACAAACAATTCGAAAATACTTGGTTTATATTGTGTGTGTTTCTCTGCTGCAAGGACTTATTAAACCAGGGTCGGACATAGAGTGGATCATTTTTCAGCGTGGGGGTGAAGGCGTGCGTAGCCAGGAGCAGCGACTGTAGCTCTTCAAACGGAGAACAAAATCCCCAGTATTCACCTTTATAGAAACTAGGAACAATAGTCTCATTTTCAGATTAAGGATGGTGCAATTTAACAAGTTTTACTGTGTGAATATGTTCACACGGCCATGGGTCACATCATGTTTTGTGTCAACCTAAGCTAATATGAAAAAGAAACATTCTCATATCTTCTTTATATATATATATATATATATATATATATATATATATATATATATATATATATATATATTTTTATTTTTTATTTTTTTTTATCTCTTCTTTTGTACTGTAGTATAAAACGTATATTTTGAGGCACAATTTGCCATTCAAACACATCAACATCTCAAACAAGTTGTAAACCTTTTTAATAGTAACTATGGCTGTGTGTAAAGCCTACAGTATAGAATGTAGAATATCATCATTTGGAAATATAATTTCTCTGCTTAAGGATTCAATATGGATGATATGGTTATATATATATATATATATATATATATATATATATATATATATATATATACACACACTTAATGCTGACACAGTCCACCTATATATGTGCAGCATCTTTCTCTTCTCATCTAAAGCAGAATACATTCTCATTAAATTCAGCCCAATGTGTTCAGATGCACAGCTCTGCTCTTTGTTTTCATCTCGTGTGATGGCCATTAAAATGAGACTGAATACACACATTGTCCTTTTCTCAGATCTGTTGTGGGGAATAAGAGGTTGAATTGAAACCAGCAGAAAAAGAGATGCAAATGTGAAACTTTTAAAAGACTTTTTATATTAAATCTTTGACTTTATAACAGTAAAGTTAAAGTAACTTTGTTTATGGTATTCAAGACCAAAATGCTGCTAAAGAGTTGATAACTGATAGCTCTTTTTAATTTGAACAAATCCTGCCATGTTTGAAATTTTATAGTAATTCAAATCCTAATCGTTCATCCTATAATCATTGCTTAACAGAGTTTTTTGGCCTCATAACGGCTTAGACAACATCACCGAATCAAATTATGCTTAATCTGTCCTGTTCCTCTTTACTGTGTAATATCTCTAACATAATTAGAGCTGCAGTGATTATTTCAATTGTTTCAGTTGTTTTTCAAGCAAAAAGTGACAGATATTCTCTGGGTTAGCATCTCAAATGTGAGTATTTGCTGCTTTTCTTTGTCTTATATAACAGCATATTGAATATCTTTAGGTTTTTGGACTGTTGGTCAGACAACAAATGTTTCTACATTTTTTTTTTTTACATTTTATAAACTAAAAGATCAGTGGAGAAAATAATCGACAAAGCAACATAATCGTTAGTTGAAGCCCCAAATAATGCAGTCAATAGGGAAAAAAAAGCTTATAATTGTAATTACTGCATAACAACAAGAGCAGAGCTGACTTTGTGTTAGACGATAAATAGCCTACTTCAGCGTTTAGTCCTTTTAGTTTCACAGCTGATTTTGACTATCTTCTCATTACAGCAGTTTTTCTCGTTGACGTGTGTGTTTGGTAGCGAATGTGACTGGGGACAGGTGGGAAAGGCACGCAGCTTGTGTGTGTGTGTGTGTGTGTGTGTGTGTGTGTGTGTGTGTGTGTGTGTGTGTGTGTGTGTGTGTGCGTCTGTGTGTCACTGCTAGGCGTGAGGTGGCCGAGAACATGTGCTTGACCTCTGACATCCACACGCCAAACAGCGCTAGGCGACCCCTCCCCCCCCTCCCCTCAAACATATACACACACACAGAGAAACCCACGCGCCGTCTGTCACCGGCCCCTGACAGGCATGACCGAGGCGGGGTGGGTGGGCAAAAAGGAGGAGGGGACGGGGGTGAGTTTAGGACCCCTCCAGCCATCCTCTCCCCCTCTCTCTCTCACTCATTCCCCCTTTTCTAATTCCCTGACAGTGACCCTGCACCCCCTTTTTACCCCTCTAACACACACACACACACACACACACACACACGCAGGCCATGTCAACTGCAGAAGACAGATACATCATCTGCCCTCTCTCTCTCTCTCTCTCTCTCTCTCTCTCTCTCTCTCTCTCTGTATGCTATTAGCACTCATAGGATGAGTAGGAACGGGGAGGGAGGGGGGTCTGCATACGAGCGGCTGCTGTCAGACTGCCCCGGGGTGGAAGAGTGTGTTAGGACGGTGGTCACTGTAACTTGGAGAGAAATTGTCAAAATTAAAGAATCATGGGCAAAACGCACATTTGTAGAAATAATACTTTTGTCTGAAATCCTAATCAGAGAAAATATAACGTATTTCATGTGTACTGGACATCTGTGACATTTGGGGGTTCGGTGTGTTTGATTTGTTAGCATATATGAGGTGGTTGGGATGGATGGGGGGGTGGGGGTTGAAAGGCCCCATGGCCAGAGGGGTTAGGGGCAGTTGAGGCGTTATGGGCAGGCAGAGATGAGGCGGGGAGGGGGGTGATAAAATTATTTTATGGGATACTCCCTTCATATGCTGAGAGGATGAAGGAGCAATAATAACGTGTGTGTGTGTGTGTGTGTGTGTGTGTGTGTGTGTGTGTGTGTGTGTGTGTGTGTGTGTGACTGAGAGTGTGTACATTGGTGAAATCAGTATTGTGATGAGTGCAGCTGTCTTCCCAATACTCCACAAAGGAAACAAATCATTCAATCATCAATATGCTGTAATGCTTGCTTAAAATAGTTTAAAATAGTTGTATTGGATACCACTACAGTAGCATATTCACACCATCTGTGCAGACTCACCAGTCGTGCGTGGGGGTTTCGATGGTAGTAGACCTCTATGACCCCATGTTTGAATGAAATGGATCCAACATTTTAGAAAATAGTTTTCTTTTTAAATAGCGGAAATGTTTGTTTGTGCAAGTGGTAGTAGTAACAGCAGCAGTACTACAGTAGATCTGATGTCCGTGGTAGTAGTAATGGTATGAGTAGTAACAGACACTGATTTATAAGGTCTGTTAAGCTAAAAATACAGAACATCTGTACAGCATACTTAATTCAATATGGAGGAACGTTAATAACTTAATATTTGCAAAACATTGGCTTGGATTTTTCTGAGAAATGTGTGTTTAAAGTTTGAGTTTAACTTTCACTGTGTATTTATTTCTCAACGTACCTGTGAGTGCAGACTTTTACACCTTCAAAACTATCTATTGCTGAAAGATTCTTTTTTTTTAATTAAAGGATTCAGATAACGTATTACTGTGTAATGAGCTCGGTACAGCACACGCACACACACACACTCACTCATGCGGTTCTGGCTCAGCATTTCCAGGTGGGTGCTGCCACCATCTGGTTGTGTTATGTAACTGCAGCCCTCCACTAACTGAGGGCTCATTCAGTCTTTAAATAAAAAACTATTTCCCCTTTCATTACAATAATGCAGGTGGATTTTAAAAAATTATTTTTTTTTTTTTTTTTAATCTCAGATAAGACATTAAGGTACCAAATAAATTTCCAGGATCTTCTTTGATGAAACCTTTTGACATACAATACAAAATAAATTAATGAATAAAAACATCACAAGATGCCTTCCGCTACTCTCTACTCATACTGACCAAAGAACAATCTTTACCTTCTTTTAATTTTGGTGAGAAATTACAACATTAATGTGCATTAATATAGAGAAGAAAAAAATAATGATGTCATTAAACTGAAAAGGAGAAGTGTGTGATAAAATGTGCATCTCTGTTCAGTGTACACATACTTTTCCAACTGCTGCAAAACAATGTTTTTTTTTATGTTCCGTCGCTTGGTTTTTTCTTTCACTTTCACTTTTTCTTATATTTATATTTCCCTATTTTCCCTCAGATTCTAAATGTTCTCCGTGCATCCTTACATCGCTCCATCTCTTTCTCTTTGTCTCTCTTTCTCCCCCTCCACCCTTCCTTTCCACCTCCTCTCATCACACCTTGAACTTGTCTGTGACCCTGATGATAAGATTACCACACACAAACACACACAAACACACCACACACGCTCACACCAGCCTTATATATAGTTTCGAGTGAGCCCTTCTTCTTTTGTTTTTAAGCATTCATTCATTCTTTGTCTCACATTTCCTATATCATACACAAAATGTGGGTTTTCTGTGTGTGTGTGTGTGTGTGTGTGTGTGTGTGTGTGTGTGTGTGTGTGTGTGTGTGTGTGTGTGTGTGTGCGTGTGCATGTGTGCGTGCGTGCGTGCATGCTCCATAGGGTATACAGGAGGCAGTGAAGCAGCAGGACAGGAGCTGTAGTTGTAATTATAGCGAGGAAGAAGAGGGGCAGTGTGGAGGATGTTAGCTGTGGTTTTATCAGGTGTACTTTGATTATTTTCACAGCCTCCTGTCAGACTTGTGAACCTCATGCAGACAACACGTGTGCACCAAATCACACAGAGCTTATATTTTGAGCTCTTTCTTACCGCGTTTTAATCTGTTATTTCATCTTTTCTTGGTGAGCTGGTGCTAAAGATGAGCCATTTCTTGCAAAAGCCCTGAGCTAAAGAGGGGAAATTAGTTATGAAAGCACAAGACAGACAGAAGTTAGGAGCATCTTGCAGGGGGTGAAGGGAGGGTTTTCTCCAAGATGGCGCCGGCGGTGCTGCTGAGTAATGCCTGGTGCTCAGGTAAGCAGTTCCTCTAGCGTTGTTCTTCCTCGACCAATTACTGCTGCAATCCCAGAAGTCGCCACAAACTGAAGGTGCAGCGAGGGTAGTTAGCATGATATCTGCCACGGAAAACTCCCAGTCCCACAACCTGAGTCAATAAAGTTTACATTTAAAGAGCTAAATTAGAGCATGGTATCATCCGTTTTGTTGGTCAAGTAAGTTTTTGCTGAGCAGGGGATTTCTCTTTGCGGCTCGTATTTAATGGAAACGTAAAATGATCGCCCGGAGTAATTTATAAAGGTCGCGCATCATCACTGCAGAGTAAAACAAAAAACTAGACTGTATCTTCCAAACCTGACCTTTTTAGGAACTAAGAAGAACACTTTTTGTTTTATCTCGACAGTGATGTATTTCTGATTTTATTCAGCCAAGCTCTCATAGGGTTTTCATCCCCAATGCTGGAGTAACTAAGTTATCACAGGACAACAGCAATATCTTCTCCACTTCTTGTCCTAAAATGGGCCACGGTATTTGAAGAATTATTTTTTGCTAGTTAGGGATAGAGCTGTACAATGAATTGTCTCAGAAATAATTGCGATTAACAATGTAATTGTCTCTTTCAGTCAAATTTAAAAAATATTCATTTATGTATTACTTTCTCAAACAAATTCTCAAAGTTTTTAATGAATTCCAGGATACATCTTTTGGTTATATCACTGTTATGTGCATATAATGTAATAACACAGGTACACAGCTTATGAAGTAAACCACGCCTCTTTATTATCATAAAACTTTGTTGTTGTTTTTCTTAAATGGACATAAAAATGACAAAACCATCAACAGTCATACACCTTAGGACCTTAGCTAATGTTAGCAATTAATTGCAGTTAAGCAAAGAAACAGCGATTACTTAAAATATACTTAAAATATTGCAATTAGACAATTATGTAATAATTGTTACAGGCCTAGTTAGGGACTCCCATGGATATTTAAATAGAGACAGGGCCACAGACATTGAGCCATGTAGATTTATGACATGTACACGGCAGCGGTGGAGAGTCCCAGTAGAGATCAAATCAAGTCCTGTCATAGGTTTAAACATGCATGTTGGAAATAGATAATACAATCTCTTGTGTTGTTCTTTCACATAACAAAGGCTATAGAAGTGTAAAAAAAAAATATAGGCTACGTCACATTATTCCAAGGGACATATATTCTCTATCTCGTAAGGGGTCCTTGCTGAAAAAAGATTGAGAACCTCTACCTTAACCCTTGTGTTGTCTTCCCGTCGACCATGCAACTCTTTGTTTTTCTTGGTCAAAATTTAAAATTTAAACCTTTTTTTCAATGTTTGGTGTTTTTGCGACACTTTTGTCGCTTTTTACGATTTTTTTGTCACTTTTTGCAACCTTTTTGAAGCTTTTGCCGACATTTTTGTCATGTTTTCCGCCGACAGGACAGCTAGGTGAGAAAAGAGAGAGAGAGAGAGAGAGGGGGGGGGGGGGAAGACATGCAGGAAATCGTCACAGGTCGTATACGAACACTGGCCTCTGCGTCAAGGCATAAACCTCCAAGTATATGTGCGCCTGCTCTACCCACTGAACCAACCCGGCCACATTTTGAATTTTTAGAATTTTTTTTTAAGCTTTTTCTGACATTTTTGTCACTTTTTTCAACGTTCTTTTATCGTTATTTTTCCAAATGCTATAAAATTGAATAAAACACCCACATTCAATGAAAGTAGTAAAGTGATCATTTATTTTACTTGTGAAGAATGTTGTATGGAACCATCCATGTTATTTTGTTTTGACAATTTGGTTGAAAGAAACACAAATTTCTGATATAGAAACTTTTTGAAAATGGGTCAAATTTGACCCGAGGACAACAGGAGGGTTAATCATCTGTGACTGATATTGCTATCTTTTTCTTCCTGGCAGATAAGTTATCTTTATTGTGAAATCCTCAACATTCTTAATGAATAATGTAGTTGTCGCAGCGTATGTTGTATATATGTACCTGTTATATATATAAATATATATATTTGATATGTCAAATAAATCAAATTAAAAAAAAAATGATATAGCAACTCAGGGTGAGCACACTAGTAGCGAAATAGTTACAGCTTGCAACTATTTGTTGCAGCCGTATCAGAATTTGCTCCCGGTGGAACTTTGACCTGCCAAATAGCGAGTATCACCAGCATCCAGCCACTCAGACAGAGAGAACTGTAGGACTGACCTCTCATTCAGGAAGCAGTGATTGATTGTGCCCCCTGTTTGTGTATCTGAATGGGGAAAGATAACAAGCAGCCGATGAATGCAAGGACAGGAATAGAGAACAAACACAAAATAAATGTTTAAAACATGGGTCTTTGATCCTGCAGAGAAGATTCATGTCTTGTGTCTGTAGTTTCATGCACGAGCTGCACTTCAAGGTTTTTACGTTTTCTTTTCACACAGTAATTACTGAATTTGACAAAAATGTTAAAACTCAAATGTCAGGACATTCTCATTGGAAAAAATCTAATCTAGTTGGACTTTTAACTGCTCTGTTGCACTGTTAGTTTATTTTTGTTGTTGCTAAAACTGGTTGTCAAAGGAGATCTGACAAAAAAAATCTACCATTTATTTTAATTTGTTACCTAAACGAATGGAATATGAAATTATGAAATGTATAATACATTTCATAATTTCATATTCCATTCGTATTACTGCACAACTATTGGCTGACCACAAATGTATTTACAATATTCATCAACAGGTTTTTTTATTTGCATTCCTTTCAACAGTCATCATTTTTTCAGTTTGCCACTGCTTTTTTGATAAAATGATGCAACATCTTTTTTTTTATTTTATACAATTCAAACAGAGATAAACAGGGTGTCTGTCTGTCTGTTTCACCTCCTGATATTGTCGGATTTATCAGCATTAGCGTGTGTGTGTGTGTGTGTGTGTGTGTGTGTGTGTGTGTGTGTGTGTGTGTGTGTGTCCAGTCTTCTCCTGACATACAGTATGGTGGTCAAATGGTCAAATGTCTCAAGGGCACCTGGACAGTAGTTGCTGAGAGTATGTGTTTCCTGTCAGCTAGGAATTTGAACCATCAACCCTGTGCTTTTTTCTAACTACGTAGCATTGCCGTCTGTACCTCTATGTCTTTTCCATGATGACCCTTTCTGATGTGTGTGTGTGTGTGTGTGTGTGTGTGTGTGTGTGTGTGTGTTGCAGATATCAGGATGTCTAAAGCAGCAGAGGAGGAGAAGCCTGGGGCTGACTATCCAGGGGACAGTTCAGGTACACATATACAAATACATGTTTCATGATATGAACAATAATTACATTTTATTTACACATGTTCAGTCATCTTATTTTAAATATTTGAGAAATGTGTCTGAGAGCAGTTTCCTTTCATGTTTTCAAGTGAATGTTACATCCCTTAATCATCAGAATTATGCAATTATACACACACACACACACACACACACACACACACATACTGTCTAATAGGTGATCCCTCTGTGTTTCAGACTCTGACAGAAACAGCCCTAATGACCAGGTTGGTTTTGTATTTTTATTCTTAACACTGACACGAATCATAGACTCTCCCATAATATGAATAAAATAGGTGTGGCTTTTTGTCTCTAAATTAAATGGACAGAAGAATGGACAAAATCACTGGAGTTGTTACTTTAAGCTTATTTTACTTGCGCAAGCAGAGTCAGTTTACAGCACTCAGTGGAAGTACAGAAAATGACAAGTGGTCTCAACAATGGCTTTTTAAAGGAGCAGGGAGTCAAGTTAGTTATACAATTCACACAATCAGTAGCTTGCTTCTTATCTCTGGTCAGGCTCGGCCCTCAGGGCTGCATTCTGTGACAGAAATACTAAAACAGAAATACTAAAACAGCAGTTTTGATGCAAATGGTTTAACAAAGAAAATGAAGCAAAACAGTTCTAAGCATGATTTTCCTAACAATACAATAATTGGTTATTTTGACAGGAAAAGCAATTGTATCAGGGTGGCCATGCCCCCACCCGCCCGCCCTGGGAGCATGTTGACACAGATTACAGGCCGATGTTTCATCCAAATGTGTTGATGTTGTGAATGTGCGTGATTTTATTTGTGTTACTTGTATGTGCTGCTGCAGGTCCAGCCAATGAAAACAAGCCCCTTCAGCGTCTCTCCCATACCGGCTGGCAGCAAGGTGAGCCAGATCTAGTGTGTGTGTGTGTGTGTGTGCGTGCGTGCATGCGTGCGTGCATGCGTTGTTTTGGTCAATCCCAGCTCATAACCTGTCTTAAATATTGTTTGTCAGCAGCCTCAATACCAAAAATCTGTCTTCTGAAAATAACGTTCCCATACAACAAAAATTGCATTCAAAATAACATGTCAAGGGAAACATATTTTATCCTGGATTAAGATTTTTTTTAGACGTATAAAACGACAAATATGTTCTAATAAAAGTCAGCGTACGGAGGAGACCGCTGTTTGTGTCCTGTTTGAAACCAAAAGTCTACTCATTTTAACTTACGTTTGTAACTTAAGAAACATAACAAACGTACTTATTTTAACCCAAACCATGATCTTCACCTAAACCTAACCAAGTACTTTTGTTCAATTCATAACGTTAACCACATGTTTAAAACTGCGACAACATTCACCTGTCACTGGTACCAGGACGTAGCCTAGAAATCTAGACGCACCCTAGCGGCAGAAAATGTAATTTGCAGCCAGGGTCAGTCTAGCAACTCTCCATTGGCTTGCGAGCTAGAAAAACCAAATTCTGGTCAGGCCAATCACATCGTGTATAAAGTTGGTGGGCGGGCTTAACATAAGGACGGCAGAGTTGTGACGGTTCCCTGCTACTTGAAAACAAAGAAGATGGCTGTTGTTGCTGCTGGCGAACAGCGGTCTTTCGAATCGGTTTTGGCCGCGACTCTGGAAGACTTGGAGTTAAGCACTGAAGTCATTCTTAAAAAAGGAAGATGTGTTCGGAGTTTTGCCGACCGGATACGGCAAAAGTTTAATCTATCAACTAGCGTTGCTCTGGTTGGCTATTGCGTGCAGAGGGAATTTGAAAGACAACCGTTTATCCCGCCCCTCGGATTGAGCCCTGTCAATGGTGAGTTCCCAGACCCAACATCTTGATGTGGGTCTGGCTTGTCAGGCTAATCAGGACGTGTAATCCATGAGAAAATACGGATCCCTCGAAACGTAATTGAGAATTCAGTTAAGTTGTATGCAACCATTTTTTAGGAGACAGGGTTGGTGTATACAGATGCTATAAATAGCTGAGCCATTAAAAAAAGACGTTACTGTACTGACTTCTGAATGTAGGCAACTTAAAGATATTTGCTTATAATTCTGCTCATTTAATGAATTTCATGCCGGGTATGTATTTTGGAATGGATGCATCTGTGGTGTGTTTAATGGCTTTGGGGTCCAAGGTGAGAGTCTTGTAGACAGTACTGAATATGCAAATCATGCAACTTTGTCCCCACCCACCATTTTCTGAGAAGCAAAGAGCCCTGAGAAAAAAGGCAGAACGAAGAAAGGATGCGAATGAGGTGGCAGAGAGTGATAGACGTAAAGATGCAGCACAGTGCAGCGGTGATGGATGGGTAACGACAGGGCTGTGAGCAGGTAAAGACAGCTAGAGGTCAGAGGTCAGCAGCTTTGAAATGTTTCTGACACCATGAAAACGAAGAGGATTGAATTGACCTTCTGGACGGGTGACCAGAAAAACTCTTGAACCTGTGAATCGGTAATCAGCAGCAATAGACGGAGGCTCAAAGTCAAACAAAACAAAGGAGCACTAATGAAGTATCTTTGACTTTGTCTTTTTCCTTTTTTACCTGCACAATCTGGACTGTCTTGTCTAATGCTTCTACATTCTGAGAAACCTGTTCCCTGGTTTTATGAATGTTTGTGAGAGTGGGTTCCAAACTGGTTTATAACTTTAGCTTTGCAGCACTCATAGTTATGCAGCTAATTAAAGTTAAGTTTCTGTTGAATGTTTGTTACATTTTGCATCGATCTCTCTCAGTGTTTTAAGACCTGAGTATGTATGTGTGAGAAAAGCAAAATGCAAAGAATGAAGGCAGAAATGTACTTTGAGATGAAGTCTAAATTATATGTTTGCACGTGAAAAATGGCTAAAAGAAATACGTGTCAAACTGGCTTTAATCACTAATGTGTGTGCACAAGTTGATTGACATTTTCTCACAGTTATGTAAAAGGCAGCCAACAAGAATCTTTTTTGATTTGTGTTTCTGTATTTCAGTATTTAATTTCAACCCCGTGATTTTCAAACTTGGCCATCTTAAGTTGAATGCCTGGCATTTTCTTATTACGTATTATGTAACAGCAGTTAGATGTTGTGCGGATTCAGCGCGAGGTTAGAAAACTTTTGGGTGCACCAGCAAAACAACACAAAAGTCAGATTGTCAGTAGTAGACGACAATGGCTGTACTTGACAATGGCTGTACATAGCTTTGAGATCTGAGTGTGTGTTACAGTATGAATGTGATGCAGCAAAGTTGCTTTAAAAACCTTCCTTGGATTAATGCTAACAGTAACTAACAGACAATGTGCCTTTGTGATCTACTTTAGGTAAAGAGCGAGCAGAGCTCTGAGATGACCCATAGCACCGTTCCTCCTGCAACTCCCTCCCAACAGCTACAACAGCAGCAGCAGCAGCAACAACAACAACAACAACAACAACAACAGCTACAACAACAACAACAACAACAACAACAACAGCTACAACAACAACAGCAGCAGCAGCAGCAGCAACAGCAACAACACCACCACACACAGCTGATGCTGGCTGGCAGTCAGCTAGCAGGGGTGAGACAACACACACAGAGACACATACACACACACACACACACACACACACATGCACACACACTTAAACCAGATTTGAATACCCCCTTCTGGGCCAACTGTTTTTTAAAGATTTTTAAAGCAGGAAAGTTCAGTTAATTAATTCTGTGTATCAGTGACGCTTTTCTGGACTTTATATGAAAACTGCTTTGGAAATAAAGCACCTGACTACTGAGCACAGCATATACAGAACTTTAAAATGTAGAGTTTTAATCTACAATCCAGGACCATTTGATCCTTTAAACGTCACTTTTAAACAAAAGTTGACACAAGATGTCCACATCAGTGGTCATTTTTAGTTTGTTTGAAAGTTTTTAATTTAAAATTGCTCTCAACAAAAAGAAGAAGAGTTAAATGCTCCATGAATTAAATAAGCAGCTCCAAACATGCTTTCATGTGACCGTCCCTTCTAGGGGGGGGAATCACCAGAGGCATCACGATACGATATCATCACGATACTTGTGTCACGATACGATTATGATGCAGTTTTAAACATATTGCAATATTCTGCGATATATTGCAATTTATTATCTTTTTCCAACTTCAAATTTTTTCCCATTTTCAAATTATGTCCCCAAAAGGAAACTTTGTCAACATCTGTTTTATCTAAAAAGATACATTTCTCTCTTTGTTCATCTCACTTCAATTTAATTGCTGCAAAAATGGGATTGTCAAGCAGACAAACTGACCAACACGTATATAATAATAGATTGATACTTGGCGTCTGTGTATTGATACAGGATTGCCATGGAAAATATCGCGATACTATGCTATCGATTCCCCCCCCCAACCCTAGTCCCTTCATTTAGTTCTTAGGGCCCTATCTTGCACCCGGCGCAGTGCAAAGAGTCTTTGCTAGTTTAAGACTGACGCAGTTGTCAATTTCCCGGCCAGCGCCCATGTTGTTTAAATAGCAAATGCACCTGCGCCCATCTTTGCACCCATGGGCGTGCTGGTCTTACAGGGAGGTGTGTTCAGGTGCATTCTTGACGTATTGCTATCTTGAGGCTGCGGGAAGTGATCCCGCCATTGACCAACACAAACCTGGTCTAAAGTCAATAGCGCTGCATTTTCTTGTTATTTTAACAGTGAATTACTAAAATGCACCTAGGCTCGTGCACAGCGCGCACACACTATGCTTGTTACACACACACAGGGAAGTGCAGCAGCACACAAACATGCAAAAGATTACAAATAAAAAATATTACGGTGCAGATCCGCCATCATAATAGCAATGCGCCAAGGTACAAACACGCTTGGCTTTTAAAAGGAATGGGTGATGACACTCTGATTGGTTTATTGCATGTTACGCCCAAAACACACCTATGAATTAATATAGACACTAAGTACAACTCTTTTGAACCATCCGCCCGCCATCAAACTAGCAAAAGTGGATTTAAACATGCCCTAAACACACCTATGCCAGGCGCTTCACGCCGTGCGCTGAGATCGTTAAAATAGGGCCCTCAATGTTAACTTCAGCGTGCACTAGCACAAAGGAAGATATTCGGTGTAAGTACATAAGTTCCTTTAAAGGACAAGAATAAACTTGCACAACAAGTAGAAAAAAAACAGTACAGAGTACAGTATTACCATTAGAGAGAAATACCTGAGCTGAATGTTTTTTAAGTTAAGTGGATTTTCTTGCTTGTCTTGCTCTGTCGTGCATTTACAGATTCGCCTACACCTTTATTCCTCGAATTCTTTCGCTGACACTGCTCTTTGTTCTCTCTCCTGACTTTTTTTATGTCTCCACTTCATTTTATTCTCCCTTTACGTGATCGTTCTCTCGTCCTTTTCCTACCTTTCATCCCCTTCATGCATCTTTACATCTTCACCTCATTTGCCATCGCTGTTCTCATTTCTCTCTCTCACCTCATTGCCATCGCCCCCATTTTTCCTCCTCCTGCTCTCCCACCAGCTTGCTGCTCTCCTCCCGGCCCAGCAGCAGCTGCTCCTCCAACAGGCCCAGGCTCAGCTCCTGGCAGCCGCCGTTCAGCAGTCGAACGCCGCCCACGCCGCTCATGCTGCCCACGCCGCCGCCCAGCATCAAGCCAACCAGCAACACCAGCAGCAGCAGCAGCAGCAGCAGAACCAATCGCAATCCCATCAGCAACAGCAGCAACATCAAACCAAACAGGAACAAACTGTCCCGCCTCCACCGCAGCTGGCCCTGTCGCAGCCAATCCAGCTCACAGCCCAGGTATGAACAGACAATGATTGAAATGAAGTAATGCAACTCTGCGAGTTGCACTTTTCACACTTTTTTTTCCAAATCTTTGGCCATCAATTGAGAGTTTATTTGTGCTGTATATTAAAACATATCTGTGTCTTTGTTGCAGGACATTCAGCAGCTGTTGCAGCTCCAGCAGCTGGTTTTGATGCCGGGCCATCATCTCCAGTCTCCTGCCCAGTTCCTCCTGTCTCAGCCAGCACAGGCACAGCAGCCACAGCAGGGTGAAGTCAACTTCTGCTCTCCAGTTCTGATGATTGCAATTAAATACACACTGGCAACCACAGAGCCGTTACTCTGAAGAATTCAAACCACCAAAAATTCACTAAATATTTGTAGTTTCAATTTAGAGTAAATCACTTGTTGTTGACATGTTCAAGGTTTTTTTTTTTTTTGTTCCTTACCCGATTGCTTTACTGTTTCCTTTTATTATTTATTTAATCATTTGATTGATTGTTTGGTTTGTTCATTGCTTGCTCTTCCTTTCACAGGTTTGCTCTCGACACCAAATCTGATTCAGCTACCTCAGCAAACCCCAGGGGGACTACTGACAACCCCACCTCGCCTGGGACTCCAAGCACAGGTAGAAAATCTCTTTTTGTGAGTGTGTGTGAGAGATGGGAGGGAGAGGAAATAAGAGCAAGAGGTACTTTGGGAAACTACAGAACATAACTACGTGACAAGCGGTTAGTTATTTTTATGCAACTTGAATAGATGTTGCATTTCTGCCCCAAAGGGTGTCTGTCAGACTGACGTTCACCACTATCAGCCGTCATATGCTGCAAACGTCTTGCAGAATGCAAAACACACTTGAATGTTCTTCAAGTTGTGCTCTGCTTTAGGAAACCAAAATCACTCTATAGTTTACAAAAACAGCGAATATCTGCTGCAACAATCTGTCGAGGTAGCTGCTTTACACAAAATATATTCTATCGCAGGTTCTTTTCATAATAGATGCTGTCTCTGAGTCCAATGATTTTGAATCTTGATGATATATTCACACAGCTCACCTTGCGTCCTCAGCCTTGATCTTCTATAACATAATGCATGAATGCATCCTCACACATCCGAGGGCCGTTATAGATTTTTCATTAAGCTGTGATGAAGTCATGTCAAACACAACGCCAGGTGTTCCCTGCTTGTTCATGTATTTTATGCACAGAAACGATGAATGTAAATTAGGCGTGTAGCAGCAGGTATCATGATGCATGATGTCTGGTCAATTAGTTGATACTCCCAAAGCTTGCAGGACCTGCTTTAACAAACTGTGGGTGTCATCTTGTTGTGGCAGGCCGAGGTTAAACTCTATCTCCAAATATTCCATTTATAGTATTTTTCTCCTGTTTAGAATAAAACATGTTTGTTGTGCATGATTCCTGTCAAATCTGTATAATTTGTCAATGCACCCAGGGTCAAATTATTGTTTTTTTATGCATGTTTCTTACTTGATCACCTCATATGTATTTACTAACCAGTTTATTTCAATTCCTTTCCAACACATTTTTTTCAGAGAATGTTTTTTAATGCCTGGACAGCTCTGTATAATTTAGCAGTAATACAAATAATAATAATAATAATAATAATAATAATAATAATAATAATAATAACTGCACCTTTTAAAACAAAATTGCAAAGTGATTTACAATAAAAAATAAAAAAACTACAGCACTACCATCAGTTAAAGGACAATTCCAGCGCAAAATGACGACGAACACCGTGTAACCAGTAACTAGGGATGTCCAGATCCGATCACGTGATCGGAAATCGGGCCCGATCACGTGGTTTTAGACTCGATCGGAATCGGACGTTACCTCCCGATCAGGACTCGGATATAAATGTATATATATTCTCATTATTTTTTAACACATCTATAGTTATGCGGTGGCACAGAGTTAGACCCTTTTGACTCCACACAGAAACAGCAACGCGTGCGGCATGACATCACTTTGTTGCAGAGACGCTATTGGTTAAATGCCGGCAAAGTAGAACACGGAAGCAGCTTGAAGCGGAAAGCGCGAGTATGTCTGCGGTCTGGAGGTATTATAAAGGTGAATTATTATAGAAGTATCGTATCAGGACTCGGTATCGGTAGATACTCAAAATCAAATGACTCGGACTCGGACTCGAGGGCAAAAAAACCTGATCGGGACATCCCTACCAGTAACATAGCTCAAGCACGGCGTTCGTCGTTCGACTGGTCATGACTGTTTTCCCAAGATGGCGCCTGCCTTTATACCGAACGGTACTGTCTTCATAAACTATCTTTTTAATAAACTGTCTGTACCCTTACAAAGTTCTCAATGCTTCGGTTTACATGTAGGGACCCTCATTATGCTACCGTTGAAGTGTGATGCTATTTGGCGCCTTGTTAGTGGTATAGAAATAGCGATTTCTTTTTACTTTATCCGTGCCCCGACGACTAGCATTATAAGCTAATTAGCGGTTTGCGCTAAAACTGGACACATTCGATTAGCATGAAAACATATCCCAGAGAAAGGTCGACTCGGTACCCATGTGTTGTTAACCCCTAGGTTCATTTTGCGCCGGAATTGTCCTTTAAGAAAAAAATGTGATATAAAAGAGTGTAAGCTATTAGTATTAACACCTGCAGGGTTAAGGATTAGTTTACTTTCTTGGGCTTCACATGCTCAACCTCCACACATAAAATAGTGTGTATTTGCATGAAGCTTCTTATTTACGTCTCTATCTTCCTGACATTACAGAGGGAGAAGAGCAGCGACGTTGTGGTCGTTGGAAGCGGCGGCGGCTCTGTAGTTGCTACCGGCAGCAGCGGCGGCGGTGTTGTGACGTCTCTAGGAGCCACCTCAGCGTCCAGCAGCGCCATTGCTTCCTCGCTGACGTCCGGCTTGACTCCCGGAGCTCATGGGGGTCACATGGGGGAAGAGCCCAGCGACCTGGAGGAACTGGAGCAGTTTGCCCGTACCTTCAAACAGCGGCGCATCAAGCTGGGATTCACCCAGGTAAAAGGCAGATAAGAGGGAGGTGGAGTGGAGAGAGAGAGAGAGAGAGAGAGAGTGTGTGTGTGTGTGTGTGTGTGTGTGTCAGCTCTATTTCTAACACTTTCTAACACGTTTATCTGTCTCTGTCAGGGAGACGTCGGCGTTGCTATGGGCAAACTGTATGGCAACGACTTCAGCCAGACCACCATCTCTCGATTTGAAGCCCTCAACCTGAGCTTTAAGAACATGTGCAAGCTGAAACCACTGCTCGAGAAGTGGCTGAGTGATGCAGGTAAACATCCAGAACTTATCAGAGCTAGTGTCCTTAACTTGATTGACTGCGGACACTGGTCTGCCATCGGGAACATCGAGGAGTTTGTTCCCTGCAATCAATCATTTTGCATGACTTTAAAGTTTTAGAAATGACCTCTTAAACGTAACCAAGCTCTTAAAGAAATTGCATGGATAGATGGTTATTTTTGATTGAAATATTGTTAACTGAAGACTCTCCATGTCTCTATTCTTAAAGAATTACAGTTAATCATTTGATAATATGGTATTTTTTGTGTATTTATTTTTATTCTTTTCGTAACAAAGAAGTAGAAACATATTAACAATAGTTGGTGGTGCTACACAAAACAGTACAGGTTACTTGACAGGGGTTTTTGACATGCGACAAACAGGACATAGGACAAAGGTAATGGCACAGCGACAGGGTAGCACAAGTTCAGTTTTTAGACATTAAATCGAGAAAAGGTTGCCAGATTTATTTTTTTTTATTGCTCTTTAGCAGACATAATGTACCTGATTTTCTCCAAGTGTAATACATTTCCCAGCTCTCTCAGCCACATTTCAAATGTAGGAGACCTTTCAGATTTCCAAGATTGTAAAATCAGCTTTCTGGTTAACAATGTTGAAAGGGAAATCGCCTTGGCTTCACAACTACTCTTCACACTATCTGGATTGGCCACTCCGAACGATACGGTGAATGGGTCTGGGTTACATGGATGATTAAAGGCCTTAGTGAAAAACTCAAACAAGGAGCCCCAGAATGATTGTAGCTTATGACATGACAAGAATAAGTGGGATGATACTATGGTATTTTGATATATTTATAATACAGACATTTATGTATAATTTAATCCATTCAAATGACACAGAGTACTTCTGAGCAATTCTGTATGTCAGCATCAGTACTATGAGTCTAAAGTTATCAATGTGATGTTTTAAAAAGGTTTTCACCATATGAGTTAAGTGCAAAAAACTGTGAAAGTTCTTTTACTTCAAACAGACCGTTCTTGTCGTCACTGCATGCATTTTTCTGTGCTTTCTGTGTATGTCTTCATGTCTCTCTTTAATTCTTTCTCTTTCCTCTCTGTGTCTCTCCCTCCAACAGAAACTATGGCAGTAGACAGCATGCTGCCCAGCCCGTCTTCTCTCTCCTCCCCCATGTTAGGCATCGAGGGTCTATCCGGCCGACGCAGGAAGAAACGCACCAGCATCGAGACCAACGTGCGAGTGGCCTTAGAGCGCAACTTCCACATGGTAGGAGATTGTCTTATTTACCCAGCATATAGAAAACTGTATCTGTCCGTCTGCCCAGGGTTGTCTCGCATTGCCAGACCTTCCTCCACAGCTCTGCGGAGGAGGGTCTGGCTAGTCCACATAGCAATCTGGGATGGGAGAAAAAAGTGCTCTGGTTTATTGGCATTTCTTTAAATCACAATCGTCTTGGGTGGCACTAAGCGCAGAGCGGAGCCACGATGCCGCTGCAAAATAGCCTCGGGAAGGAACTTGTTTTGGTGGAACATTTTAGTCGTGCAACAGAAAACTCAGATTGGACAGATAGTCTAGCTAGCTGTCTGGATTTACCCATCCGGGGGAATTTCCGGCAGAACAAGAGCAATCCCGCAAGTGGAACGTTGTGTATATAGACCGTTCTCTTAATACATTCATGAAATAGACTAGCACAGGGAGATATGTCAGGGAGACTGACATATCCACAAAATTATATCATGGCATTTAGAGAAATCATATCAAAATGTATTTTGAATTTCTAACTGAGATCTGAAAGGTGTGGTATTTATTGTAGATCTGAGTTATACAGAATGGTGCAGGTATTTGATTTAAAAATGGAGTCTAAGCATTCATTTTTGTAGTATTCAGATATATTACTCAACTAAAATTACCAATAGCACAGTGTAGAAATACTCTGTTCCAAGTCAATGTCATGCATATAAACGTTTTACATTTTGTCACCAGAACATTGTTAAAGACAAATAGTTTAAGGATTGCCATCAAGTTGAGTGCTTTATTGAATTAAACGCATTAAAGGGTTAGGCAAGTATTATCACTCGTCTTTTTCCGACAGAAGCCTGCATGGGTTTCAGTATCTACTCATCTGTCTATTTACTCATCAGTCTGATGTTTTCCTCCCCAGAACCAGAAGCCTACCTCGGAGGAGATCCTGCTCATGGCGGAGCAGCTCAACATGGAGAAAGAGGTGATTCGTGTTTGGTTCTGCAACCGCAGGCAGAAAGAGAAACGCATCAACCCCTCCAGTAGCACCACCCCTCCCTTGCCCAGCCAGACCTCGCCTGTTGTGACACACAAAGCCCCCTGCTACAGCCCGCACATGGTACAGTCCACCATGCATCCACTGAATCTTACTTTACCACTTTTTTTTTTTTGGGTGTAATTTCAGAAGTTGGCCTGATATTTGTTTCACAGATGGATGGAAGTATTTTCTGATTTCCACTTTTCCCTCTGTCCCTCTCCAGATATCGAGTCAGGGTCTGTCCCAGGTCACCACCTGCCTCAGCACAACAGGTGAGCTGTAATTACTGTTTGTGCCCGTGTACGTTCTCATCAATGAATTATTAAAGGTTAGAGCAGCGCTTCCCCGTTGTGTTTTCGGAACCCTAAGGTCAGTCACAGGAAGATTAAACTGGTCCTGATGTTATTTGGAAGAAGTTGTTATTTCTGTAAGGCCGGAGCCTTTTCGCTGGTTTGATGAAACACTGAAGACTTTAGAAAAATGATTTCTGTGAGAGGAAGATTGAAATAGAAAACAATGATGTTTTGTTGACAACAACATGGAAGCACTGGTCCCATCTTGAGTTGTTTACCTCCATGAGTCATGACTTGTCCTTATGCTTTATGGACCTTGGCTACAGTGGGAGCTATCCCAGGCTTCACAGATATGACAGATGGCCTGACAGGTAACAAACACAGCTGGAAATTTATTGGCCCGTTGAGCCGAGGCTAATACTTTCAAGTCGCAAACTTCTCTCTCCAGTCTGTAGTGAATGAAGTTAAAGAAGACGCTCAAAAGGCTCAGGATCCTGATGAAGAACTGTGTCACCAAAGTGTTTATTCAGTAATAACGCTGTAACTCATCCGCACAGCGACAACAAACCTGCTACATGGCACCAATATCCCTCTTCTTCTCTTCCCCTCAGCTGCCAGTTCTTCAGCATCCTGCCCCATGACTCCCGTCAGCTCGGCTGCAGTAGGCTCCACCTCTTCCTCTGTGACCCCGCCCCCTCACAGCACAGCTAGCCCCGCCCCTCCCAGCCTCGGGGCCCACGGCCTCAACACCGGGTGAGTGTTAATCTAAATAAATAAAAAACATGGTGGTTATCTTATATATAGCTTATCTGCAGTCAGTGCCGTTTTCATCCGAGATAAAAAACGATACACTTTGGTTTTTATTTAATATTTACATGTGCTCATTTGCTTTGGCCACTGGAGTGGGTGGAAGTACAGCAGGAACAAATATCCATCTTTTAAGTCATTAAAACAAAAGCAAACGCTCTCCAGTTTCCAGTCTCAAATGTGAGAATCTTCTGCTTTTATTAAATTTGTATGATTGTAAAATTTATATTTTTGGTACTCAACTGTTGACAGGGGCGAGGCTGGAAGGTGGGCATGGGGTGGCATCGGCCCCCCCTGAAATATGATTGCCCCTCCTGGTGTCATCATTAGTTTCAGCCCTAGATGAAAAAGAGAAACATGTTTTCTTTCAATTTAAAAGAGGGATTCTTTGGGAAAGTCATATTTACTCTTCTGTATCAAAGCACAAATATGGCTAAAATACTTTTTGCAGGTTTGTTATTTAATTACATCTATGACTATGACTATTTATATTAGTTTTCTTTACACATTTTGGAGTGCTTGAGTTGTTTTTGAATGAGTAAAACTGTCAACACCCCAAAACAGAGAAATCTATGGTATTCAGCAGTTGAAGACTTGTCAGATTGCTGCTGCATCAGTTTCACTGCAATTATGCAGTTATGTGCACAAGCTAAGCCGTGAAGTTTTGACACAGATAGAAAATGGCAGGTAAGACAAGAGTTTGAAGCGGTCATGTCACTGATCAGCATGTTGGGTTTACGTCACTTAGCATGCCGACTGTTTCTCTACGTGTGAATTTTCATTTGTTTGAATTTGCGGTCTATCCACATTTCAGGAACACAATGATGGGAGTAAGCACAGGGATGAACCAGGCCCTCATTGGCAGCAATCCCCTGGCTACAATGCAAGGTGTGTGTGCATGTGTGTGTGTTGGTGCATGCAGACCGTCCCCTCCAGCCTAGCGAGTCTTCATGATTTCTAAAGACCGATTCCCATTTCACCCTTCATCCATTCTGTCCAAAATGAATTTCTTTGCAGCCTCAGACAACGGTAGCCAACAGCGACAACACTCTTCCCTCTCAGCAAAAACTTTTTGAATCGCTCAGTATGGTGAAAGATTCAATTTGATTCTCATACAATAGCCTGCTATTATTACAAAGTGACAAGAGCCCCTTATGGCATAGCTTAGGAGGCCAAGTCAGCTTACAGGAAAGAGTTCAACAGGCACAATCCCCTCCCTCTCAGTATCGAGGCCTGTTGGCTAAATAAGTAGTTTCCACTCAAAATTCCCCTTTTTCAAAGAGATGATCTGCTGCCAAATCAATTAAGCATCACAAATAAGGTTCGTTGAGCTCAGCTTTGAATCCTTCATGTGATCCATCTCCCTATAGCGCCGATTCAGACCTTCCCCTTTGCTCCCGCTCTGTTTGGCGAGATTCAGAGCCGGCTCCCTCCAGGCCACATGTTGATGAGAAGGATACAGTCTGTTATGGAAACTGCAGCTTTGGCACTGCCGGCTCAGATAGAGTTATAGGCTGAAGGAGAGAAGAAAGAGGAGGCTCGGTGAAAAGAGGGGATTGGAATTAAGCGTTTTGAATCCCTCTGGGGCCCACACGGTATGAATGTTTACACTCATGGTGCTGTAATGGATAAAAGGGTTGACTATTACACTGGAATTCAAAAGTCAGCAGGTGTCACTCTCTGTTACAGTGGAGCTCTGACTGATAGATGGGTTATTCTGCCATGTTTGCTGCAGTAATTCTGCAGAAGAATACAAGATTATTTTTATTTCTCATTTCAATATCTAAAGTAAACCTCTTTAGGTCATCAATTGTTTTTCTATGAACAGTGTGCCCCCTACTGTTGATTTTATTTTATTTTAGTTATGTGGCGATACTTGGTTTTGTGTTCAGACAGTCAACAGAATGAAACAGAAGTTCATGTTCACACTTTCACAAGCATCAGACTCCATCTTATCACCATGTGCATGTGCATGTGTATGTTTAGTAAATATCCATCTTCATCCTTTTGCTGACTATCATTTGTCTCCTTGCAATATATGGTTAAGTATTCATGACTTCTAATGAGTCAGTTCACCCAAATTACAGAAAAACATGTTTTCTTATTTACCTCTAAAGGTATCTATCCATGCAGATAGTTTTGGTTTTATCTGCAGGTTTTGAGATTTCTGTCTTTGAGACCTCCGTGTCAATACAGTGATATTGAATGTATGTATGTCTGTATGTTTTGTCTGAAGCACTCACAGTATTGAGAAATGGCTTTTCAAGATTCAAAAATTCAATAACAGGATTAGTGTCCCTGTTAATACACACAACAAATAGCCAACAAAGGAACTGCTTTGTACCGCCGAAATTATTCAGATATTCGTTTGAAAATAGTTCTGTTGTGACTTGGGTGAACGACCCATTAATCCAGGGGTGTCAAACTAATTTGAGTTCATGGGTCACATATCCCTAATTTGATCTCAAGTGGGCCAGACCAGTAAACCACTCCAAAAAGATCAGAAACTTTATCTGCCACAGATAAATATAATAGAGTTTCTTGTCAGCTTGATTTTGGCATTTGCAAGTTGCTTCTGCTAGCGTTCTGAGGCCATTGTAGGAAGAAAAAAAATAATGTTACGGACCCGGGAGAGAGGGGTAATATTCCGAGAAAAAACTCTGAATTTCTAAGATTAAGTCGGAAATTTACGGAAAAAGAACTCGGATATTCTCTGAGATAACAGTGATAAATTTGAAATTGGAATTAATTACTTTTCTGCAATTTGCAAAGTCATCCAGTTGGCCTTTGGCGGGCCGGTTACGCCTGCTAATCAATAATTTATTTCTATTCTGTAAAGAAAATATATAAAAACAGTTTTTGAATGTTAATAGTCACTCCACAGTGTCTGACTGCGTGTTAACTGACTTCTGTATTAACTGACTTCTCTTCATTTCCTGTCTTTTTCTATCCTCTACATCTTTCTGTTTTCTCTTCCTGCTTTTCTTCAACTTTTCACTCTTTTTTGCCCTCTGCCTCCATTATTCCCTCTCTCCATATTTCTTTTCACCTCTCCTCCTCCCTGTGTCCTCTTCACTGCCACATTTACGTTTGTCCTGCTCTTCTCCCATCCTCAATCGTTTTCTCCCTCTCATCATCATTTGTCACCTTGTATTCATCATTTTTTTTGCCCTTTGTCCTATCTTTATCCCTCTCATTTCTCTTGCGTTTCTTGCATCTTTTTGTCTTTCTTTCACTCCTCCTCTTCTCAAACCTTCTCTTATCTCTGCTTCCTCCACCACTGTACACTCGTCCCCTCTTCTTCCTCTCTTTCATCCCGACCAGCCCTGGCAGCTAGCAGCGGTCAGCTGCCCATCTCCAGCCTGGAGGGGGGAGCGGCTCACCTGCTTCTGGGTGGACCTGGGGGTCCCGCTGTACCTCCTTCCCTTCGCCCCTCCCTCTTCCTAAACCGCTCCACCCTCCTCCCCATGGTGACCGGCTCCATGGCGACAGCCTCCACGCCTGCCATGGGACTGGTCAGCGGCGGCGGAGGTGGTATTGGCGGCCCGAGACTCTCCTTTTCCCAGTCTCCGCCCCCTGGTGCAAGCAACCTCATGAGCCCGACTTCGTGCCCTGAGGAGTCTGCATCTCCTTGTTCAAGTCCTGCCTCTTTCTGTTCCTTCAGCGAAGCCTCGCCGCCGCCCCTGGGAGGGGCCATGGCCGAGTGATTCCTGACTGACAGCCAAAGTATCCTATCAGAGGAGGACGAGGAGGAGGAAGAGGAGTTAAAGGAGCTTTAAAAATCTAAATTTACAACCTCGCCTTTCAACCAAAGCCATCTCTCTGTCTGATCCATCTCTGATTTTGTCTCTCTCTTTCTCTGTCTCCCCGCTGAAGTCTTCTGAAGCCAAAAATATACACAGATGGATGACGGGAGGAAGCAAAGAGAGAAAGAGGATGGGGAGGATAGAGAGAACAGCAGAACGGAAGGGGGGAAATTTGAAACCAAATAATGATCTACAGCTGGAGAGGTGGCGTGGAGGAGTGTTTTTGCTTGGCGTCGGGAAACGAACAGCATGCTTTTTATCGGCTGGAAAAGAAATAAACTCGCTGAGGGCAGGGACGAGAAGTGAAACTGTGTGTGAGAAACGGGAGGCAAAAAAAAAAAAAAAGACTTGTCTAACAAGCTTGGAAGGTCATGTGGTTGCAACCAAATTTTGAAAAAAGGAAAAGATGCGAGAAGAGAAACACACACTTTCAAAGATAAAAACCAAAATCTCCAAATACCAAAAACTGAAAACCAAAAAAGACAACAACAAAAAAACAACAAACGGAGAGAAAAGCTTTAGTTCAAAAAGACTTTTGCATTCTGATCAATCCAGGATCAGTTCAGTACTCCATTCTGCTTCACGCCAAACATTTTCCATTTCACTCAGGATTTCCTTTATTCTCATTTTCAGTTTTATCTATTTTTTTATTATTATTTTGTATTCATATCTTTTTATGGTATTTCTTGCCAAATACATTTGTTTGATGTTTTACAGCTGATCCCACATGCATGATATCTACCTACCTCTCTCTTTACAGCTTTACAGTGACGAACATACCTTACATTAGAACAGACAGTGTTTGTTTTCACCAGCCTGGAGTGGCAGACGGGTGGGGTTTACTACTATAATTACTATAGCATCAGGTAAGATGCCAATCCATACATACTGTGCTATAAAAAATAACTTTTCTGTGAATGCCTGTGCTTTCTGGTATTCATTAAATCCTAATATGTGGCCAAACTCACCCTTCTGGCACGTAAATAGGATCAAACTAACCATATATGTTGGGAAATCTCATTTGATCCAGATATAAATTAATATATTGGTCAATTTTTAGTTTTTCTAGCTGTTTAAAAGATCCAAACTGAGTTTTGGGGATTATTTACATCTAAGAAAGAACATTTCTGTCAGGATTTTCATCACCATTATTATTATCTTTAATGTTTGCTTAAACCAAAAGTATACACACTCAACAGTATGTATACTGCCTCCAAAAAGGATACCAAAGGCAGATGTAAACACTCTTGGGATCATATTCAGCTTTATTTGGCTTCTTTTATTTATTATCACCCCATACACACCGGTACCATTACCATGTCATCTTCCAGACTGCTCATCTACCACCAGACAGTCACTCTTGGATACCAAAGCATCGCCTCTGGCAGCGTTGTCTCTTGATTCGCCCGGGAGACGAGTGTCCAGACAAAACCTCTGCAGTGTCAAAGGGAGAAAAAAACACACATACACACCCACTACAAGCATAAGAAAGAGTCCAAACCAAAAAAAAAAGAACAAAAAGAACAAAAGAAAGAGGTGAAGCACCGGAGTTCCCCTTACTGCCCCCAAACCCCTGCCCTCCAATCCTTCCTCCCATCTGCCCCTCTCCTTTGTCTCCAAAGATCAGATCAAAGGGCCAAAAGAAAAGAGGAGTAGAAGAAGAGGAGGAGAAGCGGTCAGGAGCGGAGGAGCCAAAGGTATGAAAAGCTGCAGGGGGAAAGCAAGAAGAAGAGGAGGAGGAGGAGGAGAAGAAGGAAGAGGAGCAGGAGGAGGTGCGCTCGAAGCGGCGGACCAAAAAACCAAAAAGTAACCCAAAACCAAAAGCTACTACTACTGCTACTAATTATGTATGAGTGACTGAACCGTAACTAAACCAAATACAAACAAAGAGGGGGAGGACGAGGGGAGAAAAGGGGGGAGTAAGGCCCTGTCTGTCTGTTTGTCTTTCGCTGTGATTGCTGTTCTTGTATCGACAGACAGAAATCGATCCCTCCCTCCCTCTGCCAGCGACCTCGGCTTTGTTCTCACTTTCTTTTTCCTGGATGGATAAAATATGGAATAACCTCAACAAACTGACTTTGAGAATATATATATTTTTGTTTTTGCTTTCCATAGTGTGTCTGTTAATGATGTCTGGATTTGTCTCATTGCTTTCTACTTATTATGCGGGGGGAAGGAGGGAGGGAGGGAGGGGCAGGGAGGGGAGGTGGTGTGTTTTGGCGACGTGTTGCCTATTTTCATATCTTCTTGTCTCTTCGGTTGTGCTCTGGGTTTTTTATTTTTCTTTATGGTTTCAAAATACCTGTGAAAATGTAGCTTCCCAGATAGTTGATCCAGAATGTTGTGAAAAAGCCAAAACTGAAAACCAAAAGCAAAACTTTTTACACATACAACCATACCAAATAGAACAACCAAACCAATGCACAAGTTGTACGAGTGGCTCAGCTGTGTGTGAATGTGTGTGCATGAGTGCGTGCGTGCGTGTATGCATGCATGTGTGGGTATGTGTGTGTGCTAGTGTGAGCATGTGTTGGTATAAAGATCAATTCTTTTGCATACAAACCAAACCGTAAAACACACACTGTTTCTGTCACATGAACATGTTGGAGAAAATATAAAGCACTTAATATAGTACTTAATGTTTATTTTAGACATTTAAAGCAAAACTCTGGTCATTTTCAACCTGGACCGGTTTTCAAACAGCTTTCCCATCAAACGTATCGTCTCTAACTTTCTCTCCTGCTGCTTGGAGTGCAGATCATTTCTAAAACATCTGTCACCTTGTAAAAATCAGCACAAATTTAGTTTTTAGTTTATTTATGATCAGATTACTTTCACTATTTATTTTAGCAGTGGGCTTCTGAGGCTTGACTTTACTGTTGCTGTCATTCATATATTTTAACAGATGTTTCTTTACTGAGTGAGAAGTTAATACGTGTGGAAAAAGACCAAGACGTGCTTATTTTTAGCCACTTAGAGCTGAGTTTTAAAGCAGCCAGAGAAGGAAAGTTCAATGACTACACCAGTGGTTTAAAATTACATACATTAATTATCAAACTGCCAACTATCTTCCAGAGTATGCTATATGTTTTATTATTTTTCAGAATTTACAGGCAGCCACTGGTTTGTATACATTTCACCATGAATGAAAAAAAAAGTTATATTATTGTAAAGGGAATGCAGTTGAGAGCAGGGACACATTCACAAGTTACGTAACCTGGAAACCAAACCTAGAAATCTAACTATTAACAAGATAAACTAGAAGGGCTCTCAAAGAGTGCAGACCTCGGCCAGGCCATGCCCTATCTTGCAATGTTAACAAAAGTGAAAAATAATTTGTGTATCCTCCGTGTGATTTAGATCTGTGCCAACATTTTATGGGTTCTTCTTTGGCCCAATGCTACACCATTCTACCACATTTCATGAAAGTCAAGCCAGTAGTTTCCATAATCCTGCTGAAAAATCTAAAAACAAAACCTTGTAATAAGCAGATTTGGACAGTTCTGTATGATGATCTTCAGTCAACTCTAAAATCTGTAATTTCCCCGAATGCCTCACCAAGGTGGAGTTTTTAAGGAAGAGTGATTTTCATGTCGTACCTCAAATAGCTAGAGTGAAGCAGCAGTCTGTGATATTCTTGTGAGAATTGATCACTCTCATAAAAGATTTCACAAGGCCCAGGTTAAAAACAGAGTTGAGCTTTAATGTAACACACACAGAAACTGAAGGCAACCAATGATAAAGAAGATATTTGGGGTGGGGCTGACGTTTGAGATGGATTAAAGGCTATAAACGTCCACTTTTAGAGGGAATGTATCCATTAGTTATTTAGGTTTTTGTAGGGAGGAAATGATCTATGTTCAACCGCTCTTACTGATGTATAAAAAGGTTGGGACTACTATCCTTTGTTGATGACGACCGAAGACGATGACTTGATTTAAGAACCAAAAGCTTTAAAACTCTTATCTCTCACGGGCTCTTTGTTGGGGAAAAAAACTATTTGTATTTATTGTACGAGGGAGGTGTGTGCATTTTTTTCGGGGATGGCAAAAGTGGTCCGTTTGTATTTAATTAACTTCTTTGTCTTTCACCTTTATTTATTGACTCTTTATTTATGTATTTATTGGATTCTATTTATGTCTTTCTGGATCTTTGTAATAGTTTTTCAGGGGTTATTGTGAGGCTTGTATCTGCAGAGAGGGGTGTTCTTGAGATCAAGACAAGAAGGGAAGATGCCAAACGAATGTTTTAAAGCAAAACCAAACCTAAAGACTGTTGTAACCTGAGACGGAGAGAGAAAGTAGCAGGGAAACTGTGACGGAGGGAAATGCTGTTTTCAAATTAGCTTTGTGGGAAAATTGTGTCTTTACTGTCCCATGTTTCCCATCTCATGCAGAACCCAGAGTGTGTGTTACCGTTCTTTAACCTTCAGTTGGTGATGTTTACTTCCCGATTACGCAGACTTTTTTTATAAAAAAAAATAATTTTGGATCGGTTTTCAGTTGCACCAGCTATTCCGTAATTGAAACGTAGCCTAGATATAACATAAGTGCTAACAACATTGATGTTTTCACATTACTAAATACATTTTTTGTTAATAAATTAGTTGTTTGCACCGCACAAACAAATTCTTATTTCAACATTAGTTGTTACTAAATATCTACACCCAGTAACTGCTGGGTGTAGTCGTTACATTGCTAACAGAACTAACTGACAAAGCTAACGTTACCTTGCTAATATGTGACCTGTTTAGATTGACAAGTAAAAGAGCTAATATACAAAATGGTCGACAGCTGACCTAATATTTGAATAAAATATTATTAAAAACAATGTTAACTTGAAAGATTTTGAACTAAATTTCACAAAAATAACAATATAACATCTTCTCAATACAAAATGCTATGCTAACAATGTCAGACTGAATGGCTAGCTAAATAGTGTTGGTTAGATTAGCATAATTGAATATAAATACAAACTATTTCTCCCTGTACCCAGATATAAAAAAAAAGTCATACCTACATTTACAAAGGATTAGCAGTGAAGTTTAATATTTAGATAAAGCTCCTAAAACTGACGCTTTTTGGCGGTTATGTCTCAGCTTACAAGTGATGCTAGCAGTGACTTCCTGATGAGATGGCACTACACATGTTTCCTCTCAAACAAAGTCTTTATTACAAAATTCTTCACTACTAAGACATTTATTTGTTAATGGTTCAACCTGATTTAGTAAAACACTAATCTAAAACTAGCTAATAGCTTCAAAAACAAACTAAAGGATATTACGGATAGCTCGTGCAACCCAGTCCTGCTGCTTCAGGACATTTCACATAGCGAGTCTGGTGTGCTGTCTGTCAATGGAAAGTAAACTAATCTAACTATGAAATACTAACAGCACAGTTTCACACACTCCAAATGGTTAAACTGGTCAGTGGTTGACACATTTCTTAACTCTTTCCCTATGTTTTGGTTTAAAATCCCAACATTTCTGTGAATTTCCTCCGTTCACGTCTCCTCCTCTGTTCTCTAAAAAGCTTTTCTGATTCCCTCTGTCCCTTCTTCAGGGACGAGGGGCTGTTAACTCATACCTCTGATACTCTGATGAAAAAAACCAAATAGACATTCAAGCTTTAATGACAAAAAAAAAAAAAAAAAAAAAAAATGACGTGACTTGTCTGAACTCAGGAGTGAGGGATGTATAACTGGCCCTAGCAAGTTAGTTTAAGAAAGGAGAAACGAAGATTTTCAGTTGTTCTTATGGCTTTAACCTACTGAATACACCACCACGTCCTCTCGCGTTCACTGTTCTCAATGAAGTGCTGAGGATGTGGCTGCGTTGTGTAGAGAAGGAAGGTGTGTGTATATTCATCACTGCTGTCGGAGGAAAACATTTGAACTCCAGGTTTTGCACTTAAAATACAAATTTATGTTTGTAATGTGTTGTTGCTTGACCCTTGAGCTGTTAAAAATCCACCGCAGAGCTTAAAAACTGAGTGGATGTCGAAGTAAATTTAAGAAGAAAAAAAATTTAGATTTTTAAGACTTGTGTTTTTTTCTTGTCTCTCCGACAGCAGTGCAGCTCTGTCTGTATGTGTGCCTGTGTAGTCCGACTCTGCTGTGGTGGACAGAGAATGATACCAAAGTTAAAACTACCGCAGTGAGACGCTACACTACAAACACAACACACACTCACAGTCATTCCATGTGTATATAAACATTCAGGATTCTTGTTAGGGACTGTAACTGCTAAAATAAAAGGTATCCAGCGCCTGTCGTTAATATAAAAACACTGTCGAATAATAAGAGCACTTCAGGCCTTGACAGTTTTCTACTGTAGTTCTTCTGTGGCTGTGAATGTTAATTTTACTACTCTGCTCAACTTTCCAAGTCACCGTGATGCATAAAAGACTCTTTTTTTTCTTTGGCCTTGAGAACACAAAATGTAAAACGTGACAAGAGAGTGAAAAAAAGAGAGAATAACTTCAGTCGATATTGTTTGCCCCATTTTAATGTTTGTGAGAAATTTAAAAAGAAACATTTTCCTTTCTATTTTTTCTACAATGCAGCTTAAGTCCAAAGGTTAAGAGGACAGCAAAGATAGATTTTACTGCGAAAGAAAAAAACCTCAATAGTGAAAACCAAAGAGCTCCACTGTATCTTCTCACCTTGATTTTCTGTTTTTCTCCGCATTGTACGACTCCCATATTTTTATGATGGCTGTAAACTCCAAAAGTTTTCTTTAGCATAGTCTAATGATGATGATGGTGATGAACATAAAAGATGAAACAAACACTGCTCTGTAAGCTTTAGTATCTGTTTTTCGGGTCTTTTCTTTCTGTTTTGAAGTGCTTAGAATTTGCTGTTTTTTGACCTTGAGGCTCTCTCTGTCTGAGTTGATTCTATAACCTGATTCTGTTGGAAACGTTTGGGTTTGAAACTGTTCTCTACTGTCCCTAACCTCATCGCTATCTGTGTGCCTGTGGGGTGGTGGGAAGTGGGGGGTGGGCAGGGAAACGGGGACAAAACAAACCTGTAAGTGTTAGGAATAAAGTGCGAATTTAGACCAAAGTCATCTCCTGTGTCTTTGTTGTTGTTTTTATTTATTTATTGTATGAATAAACAAGAATTTAGAAAGTTTTAAAGGTCCCATAGCATGAAAAATTCACTTTATGAGGTTTTTTTAACATTAATGTGAGTTCCCCTAGCCTGCCTATGGTCCCCCAGTGGCTAGAAATGGGTATCCTGCTCTGCCTTTGAGAAAATGAAAGCTCAGATGGGCCGATCTGGAATCTTCTCCTTATGAGCTCATAAGGAGGAAGGTTACCTCCCCTTTCTCTGCTTTGCCCGCCCAGAGAATCTGGCCCGCCCATGAGAAGGAGAGAGACATCATGGCTTGAAAACAAGCGAAGTATAGCAGTTGGTCAAGGCCACACCCCCACCCTCCACCTTGCCCCCCCTCTCTCCTCCTCTATAGGCCCTTTGCAAACACGTGACGACGCCATGATGGATGGCAAAATCACCAGCAATAACAAGCTAAACAGTGTTGTAGACGAGCGGAAAGTTTCATAGTTTTGAGTTTGTTTTGAGTTTGAAATACATAACACTAAATAAACTGTATTTATGGCTTCTTCTATTGAACAAGTTGTCATGCTGTTATCGGTCGAGGTAGGGCATCTGGTAGGTGCTCACAAAGAGCGGTATTTGGAAAACTTGGAGATAGCAGGATTGGATACCGACCCTTAATTAAATCGCGGAGTCTGCCCGACTTCAGTCCACATGATCTGTACCACTATGTGGTAAATGGGATATCCCCATATACTGGTACTGATCTCAAAGCTTTTAAAAGTCTGGATGCTTACCAGTTCTTTGTAGCTGGCTGGGTTAGAGGTACGCGATGCTACGCTAACAGCGGGGGGAAGTACCTCATAATGGCAAAGATAAGACATCAATCTAGGGTTTATTTTGTATTAACATCTATTCTTTACTTAAGTAAAAATTGATATAACACGTAGCCCATGTTTTTAGAGGACATGGTCGGTCGTGGCTACCCACATACCGTTGTTCACTGGGTGTGCCAATGCAACTATCTAATGGATGCCTGAACGCATCCCAACTCTGGGAAGTGCAGTCATTAATTGTCTATCACACGTTAATCCATGCAGTAAATCACGGAGTGTCTATGATCAGTAGTAACCACACATACTTGTAACATCTAGCCATCTTCTTATCTGTGATTATATTTGCTGTAGCCTATGTTAAGATTTGACCGGTGGATATTACGACACGATGGGCAGCAGCTAGCGAGCAGTCCAAAGCTAGCTGCAGCTAGCTCGTCAGCTAGCCGGGGTAGGAGCTCCGCAGACCCGCATTTAACTCTTTTTTTTGGCCTTTTTGAAGCTAGTTTCCGTACCATGTCATCTTTAATTTAACCGATATTTTTTGTATGTGTGTTAAGTTAAATGATCAAGGGAACGGCTTTCTTTTTTGGATATGTAGCTAGGTCAGTGAATAACCGATGTTAGCTAGTTATGTGGGTCATCATCGGGTTGGACCTGTTAGCAGGAACAGCTAGTTAGCACGGCAGCTAGCTAGGTGGTTGAGGATAGTTTTATTTATCACTCATTTAAAACAGAAAGGCAATACATACACATGCTTGTGTTACTGAGGATTACTCTGCAAATTGTGAATGTGAGAACACAAACACGAACAAAAACGTACGCGTTTAGCTTGCCGTCCGTCTACAGCATAGCTCTTCCGCCATCCGTCATGCCGTTCGCGCAAGTGGAGCGTGACGTCACGTGCAGAAATGGCACATCCTAACTAAAGCTCTTTGTGGGACTGGCTCTAGTGGCTGTAATTCTGCACCAAGGCTGAATTTTGGGAAAGAGACTTCAGAAACAGTATTTGAGGACCACTAAGGCCTATATAAAAGCATCCAAAAAGCAGCATGTCATAGGACCTTTAAATAAAGTTTTGCAATGTGTAAATCACTTAATTTTAACTACTTTACATACAGCAATGGCGGTTCCAAGTGAAGGCCAATGCCCCCATAATATTAAGCCTGTTATTTTCCTCTAAACTGTAGTGGAGCAAAAGTATGATGTAGCAAGACAATGGAAGTACTCAAGTAAATTACAAGTATACAAGTCAAGTACTGTACGTGTTTGTCACTCTCCCATCTACCCTGTACACTTTTTCTCACAGTTTTGGTTTGTCGAGAGTTGCTGACCTAGCAGGAGGATTTTTAGCACACGTGCACTTTGCTTTACATTCTTGCAGTTACACACATGTTCAGGGGTGCTGTCTGGGAGGGAAACCCCTGAATGATTCAGGGGGCCTGCTACCTGCAGGGATTATAGATATCTAATGTATTGTTGAGCTCAGAGGGTCCATAGGTGCCCCTGCACACATTCATAACTTATTCCTGCCTGGTAGGGCCACCATCCTCCACACTGTGTTGTTGTTGTTTAGAGAGAGACGCTCCAACTTGTTTTCTTTCCAAAAACTACATATTTTCAGCCAGTTTCTAAATGCTTTCATCCTCCTCCTCTCTTTCGTCTTCTTCCTGCTCTTTTTTTATGATTGGCTAGCAGCTTTGTAATGTCACACACATGCCAAACCAAAATCCCCACGGCTCCTCCCATCTCCAGTAAATCATACCAGTGCATCCACCTTCACATTGGGAAAACTGTAGTGCACAAGTTGGTTCGCTCAGATCCCCGTCCAGCAGATGACTGGGTGCTGATAGTCGAACCTATTGGATCGTGCCATAGTAAGCCATTTGCACCAGTAAGCTGAAGAACACGCACTGATTCATCTTGAGTCTTCAAATCAAGTCATTTTGCTTTTTAATATCACTATCTATATTTTTCTCAAAGACATTAAACCTCAGATGTTTATCGCTGTATTTAGTTTGTCTTTGTCCCAGTTGTATAAAACATTTTCTCAGCTGTGGTGAAATAAAAAGCAGATATGAGGCTTCTGTGTGAAACTGATGATGGATAGTTTTGACATTCAGCCCACCTTCCTCATGAACTGATCTTATGAAATAATGATGCTGCTATTGGTCCTGGGTGGTTCAGATGTGGGTGGCCTGTGTGTGTGTGTGTGTGTGTGTGTGTGTGTGTGTGTGTGTGTGTGTGTGTGTGTGTGTGTGTGTGTGTGTGTGTGTGTGTGTTTGTTTCCAGTCAGTCCCAGTCTCTCTTCTGGGAACTACCATGTTGTAACCCACAGCTCCCTTAGGAGCAACTTCGCCTGCTGCAAGGAAGAAAATAACTCTGTCTGTCTCTGTCTCTAACTCATACTGCGTCCTAACTCCGTCTTCACTCTGTTGCTCCGTAACCGTGAATGAACCTCTGTGTTTGCACCTTTACGCACTTTGTGTGCCAGATGTGTATGGGCCAAATGCTTGGGAACCGAACTTGAAATGCCAGGTGTGTAGCAGCCGTGAAATCGGCAGCTTCGGCCTGACCACAGCACAGTGTAGAGATTGCAGAGCAGCAGGAATAACTAGCAAAAATGTCTCATAGCAAATTATAATAACTTCATCTGTTTCTTGATCTTAAGGATTTCATTTAAAAGTAGTTTATTTACTCCCCCTCCCAAAAGAATACCGAAATAAACTCAATATCACTCCCCTTTTTAAAAATTCATATTAAATTAAGTTTCATAGGTTTTCTAATTCACAATACTAAACAAATATAGGCTATATATATATATATATATATATATATATATATATATATATATATATATATATATACAGTTGTGCTCACAAGTTTATGAACCCATGCTAAAGTTGACTAAAAAGAGGAATAAAAAAATCACCTTTTGGAAATTGATCTTAATGCCTTAATTATAATTAAAAATCTGCCTGCCTCTATGGGAATTGAACATAGGAGTGTGTATACTTATGCCCCCTGCATTTTAAGGAAGAACATTTATTTATGTATGATACATTATTCATTCACAAAGAAAATTGGTGTCCTTAAAGGTCCTCATTTTTTTAATTAAGGCATTAAGATCAATTTCCAAAAGATGATTTTTTATTCCTCTTTTTAGTCAGCTTTAGCATGGATTCATAAACTTATGAGCACAACTATATATATATATATATTAGGGCCGGGACTTTAACGCGTTAATTAAGATTAATTAATTACGGGACTTTAACGTGTTAATTAATTACGCAAAAAATAAATAACATAATTTTAACCACACTTATTTTTGCACCGCGGAACGTTTTTCAATGAATGAGTTTCGACGGACCGAATATACTGGAGCACCAACTAGCGTTCTTGACTTCCGACAACAACAAACCACAGTGAACATGAACGAAGAAGCTGACGAGACCGCTTTGCTTGGCCCCGTGGATGGGAAATTTTGTTTTAAAAACGAAAGGATGGAAGCGTCGACAAGAGCATGGTTGTGTGCAAGCTATGCAACAAGGAATTTGCGTATCACCGCAGCACATCGAGTCTCAAATATCACCTCAACGCAAAACACATAGGAGTTAGCGTGGACGTTAGCCCGACCGATGCAATTAAAATGCGATTAATTTCGATTAATTAATTACAAAGCCTCTAATTAATTAGATTAATTTTTTGAATCGAGTCCCGGCCCTAATATATATATATCATTAACAGTGAACACACTCTCAAAGTGAGGAAAATAAATGATAGAATAAAAAACAAAACACAAAAATTGTACTATATTAAGTTTCTTTCTCAAAATTGGGATTTCCTTATTATACCATTTTTTTAAACCACATTGATAAGGGGGGACTTTAATCTTAAACAGTTTAATTCAGTATTCACCCTTTCCCTATCATCACAAGCGTAGTTTATTTTTTATAATTTCTATTTTTATTATGTATTTTGAGATTTCATGGCATCTGTTTTCGACTATTGTGATGTTTTTTTTAAATTACTGTTATTTAATATACATGCACCAGTATGCTAAGTTGCAGTTTATATTAAACACCACTAGGTGGCGCCCGTACACTATAACAAAGTTCATGGAGACACAAGAGACTTTAGACTGGTGATCATCCAGAGTGGCAGAAATTAAGTGCTGGTCATACAGTGTTCTCAATTTATAATAATTTATATTAATTCCATCTCCTAAACTCTACTGAGGAAGCACAAAAAGATGCATGTGAGTACAAAGTATCTGCATTATGACTGAAGATCTGAGACTTTTGAGTACAAATTACAGTAAAATGTAAATGAAATTACATGCAAAGCTATCCAAAATGAGACAATGGAAGGGTTTTTTTATTTTGTAGCAGGATTTTATGACAATGCCCAGGCTTAGACAAACAGGATGTCAGGATTGGGAACCAAAGATGTTTTAGCATCTTATCATCCTATTGCAGTCATTAAAAACAAAATCACTCTCCATCTTCATCTCAAAGCTATGATCATAAATCTTTTTTTTAAACACCTCATGTTCCCTGAATCACATTCTTTCTTCCACATTTCTACCAAACTACTCTCCTCTAATAGATAAAAACTGCCTTTTAGACCCAAAGAAATCACAAGAAATCTGCAACTCCACCTCTCGAGCTAGAACTGTTGTAATTTCCAAGTAAATAAATCTCATTGAACGGCTTTACTCGTTGTAGGTTTTTGGCTAAGAACATAAGGTAACATCTCATGCTGAAGTTTGTTGCTGTGAAAAGTTTAGTAGATTTTTGTATTTCACTATAGCAGAAGGCCTTTAAAACGAATTAAGTCTGAAGAAACGTTATAGTCAGATGAAGGTGGTCCATCAGAAAATACACTTACTTACCTCACTTTAATATGATGCCCGAAGATCAAGAGTTTCTGGGAGGACACTTTTCATTTGTACAGCGACATATACAGCAGACAACTAATCCCTGACTGTCTCTCTGTGATATTGGGTCGCCCCAACTACTCTTTGACTTTGAAAAAGGGCTTTCCTGAGAGAGTGGAAATTAGTTTCCCCTTCTTGCCTGCTTCTTGTCTATACCTTGAAGAAATTCAATATACTCTGTCCAATGCCCACCCCAAGTATGTTAAGATCTGGGGACCCTTTACTGAACATAGTAGGAGGGAGAGGTGTCAACCTGGGAACTAATTGTATCGGACAGTGCTGTACTGTATTGCATTGCGCTTTGATCTGCCAGGATTTCAGTTTTCTAGCCTTCATCCTAGTCCTTCCTATTTCTGACCCTCAATCCACTTGTGGACATTTCAGTTATTGTACAAATTGACATGCATGTGTTCACTTTTTTCTTTGAGCTGGCAGTTTGTTTTATTTTGTTCTACTCCGTCATGTCAATTTGTATATAAAATCATAAATAAAATGCTTTTTAATACTATAAAAAGAGAAAACGATAAGACACATAGCCTCCTTGTTAAAGCAGTCATCTGCCCAAGTGGTACTGAAAAAAATCTATTCTATCTGCTCTCCATCTTTGTTATAATAAATGGAAATGAGCTTGTTTTGAAGTGGAGAGTTAGCGTGTTTTGTTACATTTCACATGTAAATTCTGTCTCAACAGTTAAACTGTTAACTGTAGTGTCGAACCGGTACAAACATGTCACGCTGGTTAGAGTTATTTTGAATAATATTAAAATGACTAGGCAAACAGCTTCACCCCAAATGCTGTCATGAGCCTGGACTGTTGATTTTGTATTTGTTTAGTTAATGATGTAACCCTCACGTTATTTGTGCTTCATTCATTTGATTGACTCCTCAGGAACTGTGCGAAAATGTTGATGTAAAATAGTAAAAGTACTCCTGCATAAAAATGGCCCCTGTGAAAGATAAATTATCATATATTACATTATTAAAGGAGAATTCCGGTCGATTTCAACACGTAGCTCTGTTGTTTGTAAATTAGGAGTGCTGTCAGTAGCGAGAAAAACGAAAACAATCGGTGTTGCCTACACCATGTTATCCTCCTGCTACAGTTTGCACCCAGGAGACTGAAAACAAGTTTTAAACGTGCTTTTAGCCTCTTAACATGTTCAAAATGTCATTACAAGTGCCTACCCATGTGAAGTGATTCCTTCCGAGTGAACGCAGTGAATCTGACTGCAGTAGATGTGAAAGAAATGCATAAAGGTTTTGCTAATTCAGCTCTGTTTAGTTCCTGTGTTGAGACAGCAAGATTTAGGGACCGTCTACAAACTACAATCGAAAAGAGATACAACAAAAATATTTATTAATTTAATGATTAAATAAGGTAGTGTCTACAAACTTACCTCAATTATAACTTGTCTCCTGCTAGTTGTACTACAGCACTTACTTTAAAAAAATAAGCATATGCCTATCTCTTTTCGGTGTTGTAGTCTGTAGACGGTCCCGAAGCACTTGTCTTGCCATCTTCTCCTTTAATTTGATAATACTGATGCATCAATGTGTAAGCAATTTTGTACTGTTGTAGCTGCTTGAGGTGGAGCTATTTTTAACTTCTTTACTACAACTTTTAGTGCAGTGGTTTGCAACCTCGGAGTCAGGCCCCTCCAAAGGGTCAGCAGATAAATCTGAGGGGTCGTGAAGAAGAAAAACAAAGTTCTGATACACGTAAGTTTTCATTATTTGGACTTTTCTCTAACCATTTTTTTTAATGAAGCCGCCAGAGAAGTTTAGAAGTGAAATGTCTCTTTGGTGAAACTGCCAACAACTCATAGACATGTGAAACATGACAAGGGGCAGCAGCTATAGACAGTTTAGTTTTTAAGTTTTGTATAAGATGTCAAAAATAACTACTGGTTTAATTTTCAACTGTTCATTGTGTTTTAATCCTATACTTTTTTTTTTGTTTGTTTTTTATTTATTAGTTTTTTTGGTTTTCTTAGGGACTTTTTTTCAACTTATTTTATTTAAATTTTAAATTTTCACAGTACGTGACATACAGCGCAGTGCAAGGTGAACAAAGCAAAGTTAGTGAAAACAGTGTGTCACTTCCCTTCAATTCCCCTACCCACCCACAGACCAACCCAGTTCAGGTCCAAAACAAACGGGGACACACAACACAACCCATGCACACTGACAAACACACACCAATAAGGGCACACAACATCAAAAGATAAAAAACAAGACATTCAACGTTACATTAATACTTCTTTTTAATATTAATTCAGTTGCAGGGTTAAGTTAAACATCCTGTAAACTCCTGTGTCTCCAGACTCAATCTGTGCATCACTGTCGATCGGGGTTTCCCCTCCTGGCTGTCAGGATGGATGATTTGCACCCAGGCTTTCTCTGCATGAGAGCACATGGCTACCCGCCTAAAATGTAAATACACGAGCCAATGCAACACCACATCTGACGTTTGACTGTCTCCCACAATCCAGACACCTCTAGACACAACGTCCCCTGGTAACCGCGATGATGCAGACAGTCACTCTGTAGCTATAGAAACAAAACTGTGCGCTCAGGGTGTTTTGGTAGGTGGTCGGCTGCTTGCGGTGGAATGGATGGCTGGTTGGTTGGCGTGTTGTCTTGCTGGCTGATCACCGCAGCCCTGGTGTGATGTCTGTTGCCATCATGCTCTTGACTTCAGCCAAAAAGGAGCAGGACCCTTGCATATTTTCTGGGCCTATAGGCTGCTTCCCGGCCGGCCAACCCGACCAAACCTACACAAACACAATTGCCAGCCAATCTCAACCCAACTCAGACAAACTCAGTCTCAATCCGAAGCCATCCAAGCGTAACTGTGTGCAGCCAAGCCCACCACACTCCGCCCTGCCCTAACCCAACATTTGATATTTAATACTCGAGACATTATTTAGCCAACACTCCCCCAGAGTGACTTATAACTGCAAACAGTGGAAGAAATCATCATAATTGTAGGTGGCAGGATCACCCTGTGGGTAGAGGGGGCGTCTTGCAACTAAAAGGTCAAACACTTGATCAAATCGACAGCTGATTTGTCTGTCAGTCGACTGTCAAAGTGTTTAAGCAAGACTCGAACCACAAACCACTCAGCGTTAGTAACTGTGGATGAGAGTGGCAGCGCAAAGCCAAAACCTTGAATCACAAATATATCCAAGTATAAAATAAGTGTAAAAGACAATAATTCAAATGCAAATAACTAGAAAATGACAGAGAGGTTTAGTCTTTAAGTAGAGGGAAAAACTAAGCAGCCAAACCTCCTGTGTGATGCAATGTTTCAGTTTTTAGTTCAGGTTTTGTGGGACAGAAAACAGTCGAGTCTTGACTGTGAAACTGGCCAACAAAACACTTAGAAAAGCTAAAGCAATCTGAGTCAGAGTCGCCCTAATCTCTCAGTACAGTAACTATAATTTGTCTCTGAGACACGCAGGTACAGTCAAGTGTGGACATGCAACAGGGCCTCACATGCTTGTATGGTACAAGACAGAGTAGACTATACATGTCAGTCCTTATATAAACATTATATTCAAACAATAAAAATGGGGAGAATGAGGGGAAAGAAGGCTGCTGAATGTGCAATCTGTTTTCTTGTCAGCAAGATATTTAGGAAAGGAAACACCAGAGGAAAAAAAGGACAGAGTGATGAAGAACAGGATCAGAAGGAAAAAAGGAGAGGATGGTGTAGAAAAAGGAAGACAAGAGAGAGCGAGGCAGTGAGTTAGGAGGGATAAAATGTAGGAGATAATGAAGTAACAAAACGCACTACCATGTTACACACTCCTGCAGTTTTGCATCCAAGCCACAGGCTTTTACATCAACACTGAACCAAATCTAAGCGTTGGTATTTTCATTGGCCTGTCGCTGTGTTGGTGCTGTCGACTTTTACATACTTTTCTGTCTCTGCTGTCAACAGACAGTAAAACGTATGAATGAAGCACTGTGAGATTCTGGAAGGCAAAGAGCCTGTTAGCATCACTATCACTACTAAATTCAATTTGACATCTAATTCAGTTTGCTGTGAGTGACTTTTCCTCAGTTTGGACTTAGATTAAGCATCCTGAAAAGTGGCGATCAAAGACACATTTAGACTAAAAATAAGTTAAAGCTGGGGTAGGCAGTTTTTCTGGAAAATGCAACGAAAAAACGAAAGTGATTGTGATCCTGATGCTGTTATATAGCGGATATTCTATGAGAATTACATCCTGTTTTCTTTGCAAAGGGCCTGTCAAGCCCTGTGAGATGACATACTGCGATTCGAGGTTCTAGCATAAACTCCTTGAATTAGCTGCAGCTGTGAGCCTTTGGCTACGGTTAGCAGGAGGCTAAAACGTAGCCACATTTTCTCTCTATCTCTGAAATGCTTCTCCAATATTGACATGTGTTTTCTTGCGCTTACTATCATACTCTTTTTAAGACTCTCTTTTTGATAAGTCAGTCTTCTTTCTTTTTGGGTTGCTTTACAGTGTAGGCGGTTGCCAATGCTGGAATAGCAGCTTTTTCTGCAGGATTTTCCACCCCTGAATCATTCTTTCACCATCTGAAGGGACGTGAACACACATCTGCATTTGTAGAACAGTCGCCCTCACTCTGAGGGGCCATCCACACGGAAACGCTTTTTGGTGTAAACGCACGTTTTGCATCATTTTGGCCGATCGTCCAAACGAATCCTGTAAACGCACTGCCTGAAGACGCACTTTTTTGAAACCTGGTCGCAGGGTGAAAAAAATTCGAAAACGCCGCCCTTGTGTCTTCGTTTGGACGGCGAAGCCGCATACTTGCGAATCGATGATGTCATCGCCACACCCCTCGATCTCTAGCCTTCAACCTCTTATCCCGCAACGACGTCTCATAACAACAACAACAACAACAACAATGGCGGGCTACATGCTTGTGTTCCTGCCGGAGAAGATATTGAGCCTATTAGGGTTACTAGGGCTGTTTGGTTTCTTCTTCTACTGTCTGTTTGTATACAGCGCACAAGCTTTATGCGCATGCTCTGCCTCTTCTTCTCCGTTTTTGGTGAATTTCTGTAGCAGAAACAGCGCCACCTACAGGCCTGGAATATGAAGTAGCGTGTTGAGTCATTTACAAATGGATCCGTTTGGACGCAAATATTCTTGAAACGATGCCAGGGAAGACAGGGGGGGGGGAAAAATGTTGGTACGTGTGGACGTGGCCTGAGATGACTAGTTCGATAACCAGCTTTATTTATATACTGTACTTGCCCCTATAACCCACCTGACTGAACTCATCAACTTCAAACATGTTCCCTGGGGACTGTTAAAAGTAATTATGGGAAATATAGGGGATCATTTAATAAAGTAGATAGAAGGAGCACGAGTGATGACTTATTGGGACTTTAGCTTATTCACCGTAACCCCCAGAGTTAGACAAGTCGATACACACCCTTCTCATCTCCGTGTGTGTTGTAACTCTGTCTGACGCCCCTAGCGCTAGCTTAGCCTAGCCCAGATCCTGGAGGTAGGTATAATATCACTATGCTTTTACTATCTAGTAATTATTGACTCTATTACTCAACTCTGAGTGAACTGGGAGCGTGTCTATGTTCCCCGGGTCCTATGTTCCCCTCTTTGTATGAGACTGGGGAACATAGGACCCTTTTTCCAAAAAAGGGTCCTATGTTCCCCAGTCTGTTACTTTTTCCACCATTGCTGCCAAATTCCATGGCAAAGAGGCCTATGTAGGCCTACGGGCTGTTTGACGCGCATATGCAGGAAAGATTAGGTCAGGGGTGGCAAACCTGCAGGTCTCGAGCTAACCCTAAGCCTAACCCTACCATATCATATATATTCAGGCTTCAGGTGCTGCTAGCAAATCACTCCGCCCAAGTAGCAGAAGTAGCAGTGCTTCGCCTTCTGAGAATAGTTCCCAGTATGTATACGGTTAGAAGATGGCTGTGTCTCATGTGACCTTGTTATTTGTACACGCTGTGAATATACAAATCACATGTAAATAGGAACATGTTGGCGTTATTTTGTCACTTATTCGGAGCAGTAGGCTGGTTGGAACTGGTTACCTCCAGGATCTGGGCTAGGCTAAGCTAGCGCTGGGGGCGTCAGACAGAGTTACAACACGCACGGAGATGAGAAGGGTATGTATGGACTTGTCTAACTCTGGGGGTTACTGTGAATAAGCTAAAGTCCCAATAAGTCGGCGTGTTCCTTTAACGGAGACATAGCATGCTCATATTCAGGTTCATACTTGTTTACATGCTTTAAAAACACATTAACTTGCTCATTCTGTCTGTTTGAATATACCTGCATTCACCCTCTGTGTGAAACACTTTTTTTTTAGTGCCTGTCACTTTAAGCCCCCCTCCTGAAAACCCTGATTGGCTTGCGAGAAAAATATGGCGCACCTTTGCAAAGGTAGTTCTCAAACCGTGGGTGGAGATACTCATATGTTCTAATGAGCCTTGATGTGACATAGGAAAGTGAGACAAATCTGAATGGCTTGTTGAATCTAATGTTTTCTGATCTAAGCAGCCCGCAAAAAAACTGACTGGGTCGTCCTGTTTCACAGTCTGTGGGTTGGTAGGCACTCCGGATACCCAAATGTTATGTGCACAAGTACTGAAAAAGTGGTGCATGAGGTTGCAGTTTTCCTCTGACACCCAGGCAGCGTGTTTCTATATTGACAGAGTTGATGGAGCAGTCTGGGTATTCGGGGGGGTGTATTATGGGAGGAAGCGTTGCATGGTGCCAATAGGAATAGGAAGAAGGAGTTCCTCCAGAGATAGACAGAGGAGGCTGTTAACACATACACACTGAGCTCTATATAGACTGACACCGTTCCACACATACCTCAGTCTGACTGACCGACTGCTGGCTGCTCGACTTTCTAATCCCCCCCTCTCCCGTCCCCTTCTCCCCCCTCTCTCCATTTTGCCAACTCACACTTCTCTCCTTCACTCACTGATTCCTCTCGTCTGTGTACTCGGCCTCTCGGGTTTCCCTTACTCATGTTCTTCTTCTCCTTCTCTCTCCATTACAGACTTGGCAGAGGGCCGCAAATAGGTCAAATATAACTCTCACATTCCTCTCTGCAGTCTCTCTTCCTCTCCAAGAACTGAACTCTATCTCTCTCCACATTAAAGCTTTATTGAATGTGACTGCATCGTCTCTCTGCAGAAGAGTTGACTTGCACCTAATTAAATGCTCACTTCTTTCACATCCTCACCACTCGGCCACATGGTGAGTGTTTTTGTGCCATTCATCATGCAGAGCAATGACCTGTGGTGGTTCATTAGCGACAAAACTAATGATGTGAGTGTTTATGTGAGTATGTTTTAAGCATTCTTTCCTGACTTTTAAACTTTCTTAGACAACGTCCACATTTAATCAGCTCATTTTAAAACAGCAATTACGTGTGGAAACTACGTGATTGGGTTCTTTGGGTAAAGATCTCCCACGACACTGAAACCCTAAAACATAAGAAAAATTGCTAAATCTCTCTACTTTGTCTTTTTTCTGTGAATAAACAACATTGTGCATCACAGCCAACATTTGATCAGGAGTGGGACAGACAATCTGAATAATCTGCTCTCTGTGATCATAAATATATAACTTAATGACGACACCTGCACTGTGGGATTGGATATATTGGTTATAATGAGTCATCACAGATAAGGTTAGAAGTGACATAAAGATGTCACACAGTCCCTGACCAGGCTTACATTGTCATTTTGCCAAAAGCTCTGCTTTCCTCATCCAAAACTAAAACAGGAGGCTAATGTTTTCAGATTAATCCACTATAGCAGCCATTTTCAAAAAGCTTAATTTTGGGGTGTCAAAAATTCCAGCTCAATGTAGACAGATGGCCATATATGTGGTATCTAGCCATACAGATTGTTTTAGTTTGATTTGCCCAGGTTTTGAGATGACTATCACAACCATTGTATCAAGAAGGCAGCTTAAATCTTGAGATTGATAGTTCAAAACTTGGACAGATGCAACCAAAACTATCTGCATGGATAGGTACCATTAGAGGTAAGTAAGACAATTATTTGAACTGCCTCTTTAGGCCTGTGAAAGAAACAGCACTATAAAGTCAATATCAAGTCTGTGTCTTAGTCAAATACTGTATTTTATTGTATTATTATCTAGACAGTATATTTAACATCTTGTTTGCATTTAAAACATCCATCCGTTCTCATAATTTGTTTTCCTCTCACAAATTTCTTTCTGAAATTTTGATTGAATCTAACTCTGGTTTGTTGACTTTAATAAACTGCCACTATCAACTCAGGGCGATTGATACTTTTAGCATATGAGGTTATTATTTATTGACAACTGCAGTTCCATTCTGACACTTCTCGGTCTGACTGTATGCAGATAGAGCTTCTCGGGGGCTGTTCTCCCCGAAATTTAAATGAGCCTGAAATGTCCCCTGTGACCTCCTGTAGCCTAACAAGCTAATGGAAAGAGCTCTGCCACCCCTCTTTTTTTCCTCTATACATTTGTTTTCCTTTTCAGGAACCCCGCTCTCCCACCCCCTCAACCTTCCTCTGTTTAGCCCCCTCTCTCTCTCTCTCTCTCTCTCTTTCTTTCTCACTTCTCTCTCCTCCTCCCCCATTTCTTCCATGGCCTCATCCTCCCCGCTTTCCTCCCGTTTCTGTCCTCTCTCTCCTCCCTGGCGCGGGAGCGTGTTAATCCCATTACACATGTGTGAATACCAGCTGGAGGAGAGCGGGAGAGAGAGACAGAAAACAGAGAGAGGAGAGAGAGAGGGGGGAGAGGGGGAGGCAGAGGGGGAGAAGGGAACAGAGAGTGTTTGTGTCCGAGTGGGACTGACTGCATACTCTACTGTCTGCTTGATGCAAAATCCCCCAATGCAATGTAGTGATGGTAATATAATGTAATGCATTATAATGCAGTGTTAGGTGGTGTAAAGTAGGAGTTTCTCAGTTTTCAGTAATGCAGAGGAGGACTTCATCATATATACATAAATCTTATTATAGAAAATTGTTTATTTTAATTTCAGTAAGTGTAATTTACTTACAAGTATTTATTTATTTGGAGGTGGAAAGTAATAAGTACTTTTACTCAAGTAGCCTACTATACTTAAGTACTTGATACTTTACTTGGTTGTTTCTATTTTAAGTTTAAGTTTAACTTTATAATCAACTACATCTATCTGACAGTTTTAGTACTTTTCAAATGAAAACACAGACACAACTAACTAATGAGTTTCTAAAATGATATATGGTTAAGGGTCAAACTTCCAAACAATAACGTAAAAGAAGTATGTAGTTAAAACAACCACTTTACCTCTTGAGCTGCAGCCAACCAAAAATGTACACAAAGTATCAGAAGTACTGGTTACTCAGAAATATGGCCTCTGTAAGTGTTGTATCTATATTTATTAGTGTTGATCATTTTTAATATTGATGCAGAATTGTTATGCTACAGCTGGCCAAGGTGGAGCAGTTTTGAGCATCTTTATATACCAAGTATTTATTCTACAATAGTGCATCATATTTTATAAGCCCATCATGTTTTCGATGAAAAATGTTAATCAGTAAGTGACTAGTACTTATAGCTGTCAGAAAGCCTAAATGGATGATATATCCATCTGAAATGTAGTGAAGTAGCAGTATAAACTGGTAAATACTCAAGTAAAGTACAATACAGTACTTGAGTGATGGTTACTGTCCACCACCGGAATTTGATGAGGAAAAAGTAAAATATATAGAAGTGAAAGTCACACATAAGAAGCACTTGTTTTTATTCAATTTGGACTGAACTTTATCTTCTTCTGACACTGTTCGAGTGTGTCTCAAACTGTTTAAAATGACATTTTTCATGCTTTAGGGGCTTGTGGTGGATCACTCTTTGTGATTCAGGGCCGGTCGTTGGGATGTCGAGGAGGCGACGAGGACGGGAGCTAGACAGTGCAGACAGGCCCAATGTGGCTCCTGAAGAGTTCAAGCGCCAAGAAAATAAACAAGCCTTTTGATCACAAAGGGTCCATTCACTCTCTCTGCCCCTCTCTCTCTCTCTCTTTCTTTCTTTCTGTCTTTCCTTACCCCTCCCCCTCTACTGATCCTTGGAAGTTTCTCCTCAGTTCTCCTCTCCTGACCTCTATTTTTTCCTTCTTTTAAAACCTCTCCACGTGTCTCTTCCCTCCATTTTCCATCTTATCTACACATCCTTGGCTGTCCTGCTGCTTTAACTGAAGGACAAGAGCAGCAGACAGACAGACAGACAGACAGACAGACAGACATCATCTGACCAGCCAGCGGGCAGGCAGACAGACAGGCAGACAGACAGAAACACAGACAGAAACACAGACAAGGGCCTCCTTATTCCACAAACATACGGTCATGGTGCAGAGCAGAGGAACACAACATGGAAAATGTCTTCATCACTCACACACAAAACACGAACATGCAAAAATGTTCCCCTCCAGCCACTGAAACGTTTTCTGCTGTCACGAATACACAAACTGCCTCATTTTGACTTAACTACTGTGTGTGTGTGTGTGTGTGTGAGTGAGTGTGTTTGTGTGTGTGTGTGCGTGTGCGTGTGTGTGCGTGTGTGTGCATGCGTGTGAGTGAGTGTGTTTTCTTATGCATACAGATGGGCTGGTGTGAAAAGGCCTATCCCATTACAGTTTTGTTGTCGAGAGTGAGGGCTGCTAACTCAGGGTGTGGCTCAGTTACCATTTGCCCCCTCAGGCCTATTTTCCATTTTAAAAACACGCCAGATTTCCTCAGATATAAAACACCTATAGAAAAAACAAAGACATGAAGCTAGCTCTATTTGGGTAATTTCTAATAGAACCAATCCTAAAAGAAAATAACCGTAACTTCACATTGTAAGCCATTTATTTTGAAATTATACAGCAGGATTTGAATTGCATGTTTTAATCACAATGTAAAGGCCCATTTCAATGTTTTTTTCCACACACTTAAATTCAGTGTTAGAAATCACTACACACAGGCCTGAAATATACACACACATGCTCAGGACCTATTCATGCACAAATGGAGAGATGTCAGAGTGAGTGGGCTGCCAGCGCCCTGAGCAGTTGGGGGGGGTACAGTGCCTTGCTCAAGAGCACCTGGCAGTGCCCAGGAGTTAAACTGGCATCTCTCCAGCTACCAATCCACACTCTGTACTTTGGTCCATACTGGGACTTGTACCAGCGACCCTCCGGTTCCCAACCCAAGTCCCTACGGACTGAGCTACTGCCACCCAATACCCATATAGCATCAACGCAATAATAACTTCACCCAGTACCAATGGGTAAAAAAAACAACTCAATACAATGGGTTGGAATCAGAATCAGAATCAGAATCAGAAAGGGCTTTATTGCCAAGTACGTTGCACATACGAGGAATTTGTCATGGTGTTGTTGGAGCATGTCACACATTCAAATATAAGAAGGATAAAAAGAATAAAGTTGGTGTTGCTACTCAAGCTTTTTTTTAAACTTACATGTCACTATTTGTTACTGATTGTAAGTAATATGTTGCAGTTTTTAATGTCATATACACATAATTTTGTAACCATGAACTGTAAGGTAAAACTTGAGCAATCGTGTCTAAAATTGGGTCAAAACAACCCATTGATATTGGGTAAAGCGAGCCTATTATTGTGTCATCTCATCTAATGTGCAACAGCAGGGAAAAAAAATAAGAGCATTATTACTAAATCCCCACGATCGCACGTTTTAGAATATCGTCATTCATTAATCCTTCAATTCTTGTATTTCTGCATTTACCAATCTGTGGTGATTGATTGCTCCTGTTTACTGATTAGGGTCATTACCACCTCAGTAATGAACTGATGGTGACTCTGGTGATCAATTAGTCCCAATCACCCCACCAATTCACACGTATGTAGCGTCAGATCTCCCACTGAGCTTTTGTTGCCGTTGCTTTTAGATGCAGCCGAGTGTCCCCCAACCTGCAGACACTCTGTCCCTCCTGCCCCACTTAAAGTTATTGTGTTGTGAGTGAAGAAATTGGCTTGAAAATTGGAACTTCAACGGAAGTTATTTAGCACAGTATTTCCACCAGATTCATCACACTTTACAGTCTTGCTGTGAAACAACATATGGCTTTGTATTGAGCATGACATTTTTTTTCCAAATCCAAAGTGTTTTGTTGTTATATATTTTTTGTCTTGTAGTACTTGCTGCAACCTTTTTTTTTTTTTTACTCCTTTTTTAGATAATATTTATAAAACAAACACACGTACAAAAAGCCAACATTAAACACAGTGACAGAAGTGAAGTCAAAAAGTGACTAAATTAATCTAAATGATTATAACAAATGCATACAAGATATTTCTTTCATTAGGCACACCATAGCATTATAATTATCCAGAGAGCCTATATTACTAAATATGAATGTAAATTACTCTTTCAAGTTTAACCATTTTGAACCACTCTTGAATTTAATCAACGTTTTAGCACCAACAAAAGCTACAACCAGCCACTTAGTATGCCATTGATTAGGCAGAACTCCGATTATACAAAATACTGAATACAACTTTTTTTTCACAACACAAACTCTCAAAACTGACCCAAAATTTTGTGATGAGTCAGATGTTTTCAGCAATAAAGCATGAGGAGCGTGTAGGAAGAGGATGTACATCTGATTCTGATGGATTCTAAGTGTTCACCACACAGGAAACTCTTAAGGGAAAGAATTACACTTTGATTTGCTTAAAACTACCATTTTTGTAATACAGGTTTGGTGGGAAGATTTATTTTGATTTATATAATTCTTGCCTCACAGTGGCATCTCCCCACCTACACAGCTACACGTATCTGTGGTTGTTGGAGACTAAAATCTCCCTCACAAAGGAATTACATTGTATTATTATTCACTAGAAATCTTTTCTAGTAAAACGGTTGGTTTCTTGTCTTTAGTTTTGCTGTTGCAGAGCAGAGTGAACTATATGATCAAGTTTTACTCAATCAGGACAAAACCTACGTGAGTATTTATTCCTCTTTGGGTGTGTCAGACATGAAAATGGTTAAGAAAACCTGGTGGATGCAGGATTCTTGGTCCAAACTCTTAATCTTAGTGATTTCTGATGTTGTCATGCTGAGCAGACCAGAAACAACGGGATCGTTCACACTTCACTTTCTCAAGGTGTTTGTCTTGACGTGTCCTCAGATGGAGCAAAAGGTCAGCAGCAGAATAGAAAAAGGAGAAAGGCGACAACCCCACAAATGCAACGTTTAAAGTCAGTAATAGCAGGAAAAGCAAGTTACAAATAACATGAACAAAGCTCTGTTCTGACTGTCCCAGAATGCACAATACCAGGACCCTGAAACTGTAGCAGCCAAATGGAATTCAGCCATTATTAATTAAGCCTATTTATTACATGTACTTTTCCTATTGGGGCATGTCAAAATGTCTTCTGTGGAAAAAAAAGGCCTATTTATCTATTGGTTTAATATCCTTTTTTAAGCTCAATTGCCAAAAAATCAACTACTCAAATGTACTTGCTTGTACTGTTAGTCTAATATGATCGTAAACTGAATATCTTTGGGTTTGGGACCATTGGTCGGACAATAAAAGACATTTTTAAGATGTCACCTTCCACAATTTTCAGAGCTTTTATTCAATTTCTTGCCAAGAGTTAGATGAGAAGATGGATACCACTCTCATGTCTGTATGTTCAATTCAAGGCTATAGCCAGGAGCTGCTAGACAGCTAGCCTGGCTCTGCATAACAGTACGAGCACAAGGACAAGACATAATACAAATGTAACGTGTTAATTAGTGTGGTAGTTAGCATATTTCATTACCCGTGAAAAGAGAAAGAGCTTTCCCTCTGCTTCCAGTCTTTGTGCTAAGCTAAGCTAACCAGCTCCTGGCTGTATAACCTTGAATTGGACATGATAGCAGCATCAATCTTCTCATCTAAGTCTTTGCAGGAAAGAGAAAAGGCATATTTCCCCAAATCAAACTGTTAATTTACTCTATAATCAGCAGATTAATCAATCATGAACATAAGTGCACGCACGCACCCACACACACACACACACACACACACACACACACACACACACACACACACACACACACACACATACACACATACACATAGGGCGCGGCTGTGGCTCAGGTGGTAGAGCGGTAGTCTACCCATGTCGAAGTGTCCTTGGGCAAGACATTGAACCCTGAGTTGCTCCCGATGCTGTGCCATCAGTGTGTACATGTTTATTGATGAGCAGGTCTGCGGGTGGCACCTTGTATGGCAGCCTCAGCCACCATTGTATGAATGTGTGTGAATGGTAAATGGTTCCTGTACTATGTAAAATGCTTGTGTGGTGCAGGTGTTAACGAAGCATCATATGGAGGCGAGCACGAGGAAAAGAACTAAGGTGAAGAGAGGAGGAAGTGAGGTAGGCGAGTAGAAGGACGAACATGAGGAGGTAGAGAGCAGGAGGAGAGGTGTAGGCGTAAAGAAAGTAGGAGATGTATTTACAAAACTGAGGAGGATGAAGGATACACGCAGAGGAGAGGAAGAGGAGTAGGAGCGTAATGTATGGGGGCAAGGAGGAGATGAAAGAGCGATGTGACAGCAGAAAGGAGAGCTGTTTTCTGTTGTATTGTTATTGTGTCTGTGTGTGTGTGTGTGTGTGTGTGTGTGTGTGTGTGATTGTGACAATGTGACAATCGCATGAAATACTTCACCCACCGTCTGGCCTTCACCTCCCACACACTGCCACTCAAAGTATATGAGCAGAGCAGAGCAGAGCAGAGGAGGGACAGAGAGGGAGGGATGGATGGATGGATGCAAGGGAGAAAACAATGATTGATTGGCTAAGAAAGAAAGCGAAAAAAAGGGCTCCACACACTTATTCTTCTCTACTTCATTTCCTTTCCATCCGCTCTTCAGTTCAGCCCGCTCCTCGCCCTCCAGTTCACGCTCTTGAGTAATTACTGCTACTTTCTTTTCAACTCCCTCTGTTTTTGCTGCCTCCTCAGAGCTGATATAAGTGCTGAAGGGCCCTTCATTAGAGAGGCGAAGAAAGGGAGTGTGGGACAAAAGATGTGCATGTGCATGTGCGTGTGCGTGTGCGTGTGTGTGTGTGTGTGTGTGTGTGAGTGTGTGTGTGTGTGTGTGGAGCCCATAATGCTAATAAGCGCCTGATAGGCTACAGGCGATGTCCTCTTATAATTACAGTCTATGTAAATTTCAGTCTCACCCAGCCACCATCCATTCTTGCAGGACAAAACACCTGTTGATTGGCCTTTGCTTCCTTCCCTGTGTTCAAATGACGGAAGGCGGCTCCCGGACTGCGTCGCTGTCGCAGTTTACAGGTAAACACGGCGCCTGTCATCACCCGCAGCGGTAACGGGTCTCCACAGCAACGCCGTGACGCGCCAACCGGGAGCGAGCGGGGCGACAAAACGGGTAGCGGTGGCGGCGGCTCTGGGCAGCAGCCAGCGATTGGTCCTCATCGAAGATCGTCTATTAAGACAATGAGTCATTCGAAAAATAAAATAAATCTGACGCCATTATAAACGCACTATAAACTAAATGCAGGCAGCAGATATTTTCCCTTTTCATGCACATCTGTCAGTTTTAGGCTATTTATGTTATTCATATTATTCATTTAATTATCATGTATTGAACTGATTGGTTGTTTGCCCCTTGTTCATGCACACAAAATAGCTGAAACGTTAAGTGGATTACCGAATTAGTCAGCAAATAGGCCAGAAACTATTTTGATAATCAATTAATCGTAATTTTTAAAGCCAAAACTGGTTTCAGCCTCTCAAATGTTAATATTTGCTGTGTTAAAAAAAAAAAAAAAAAAGAGTAGGCTATGATATCAAACTGAATATATTATTATACAAATTAATATATTACATTTTAATTTGTCTAACTTTGTTAGGTTTGGGGCAACTGATAGATTTAAAAACCATAGTAATCACAAACAAAACTAAATGGAGCAATATCAATTATCAGATCTGAACATTTCTGTTTCATGTGTAATGCAATCCATATAAACCTAGGCTATTTTGATAGAGGTTAGGTCTTCTGACAAAATCATTTCATCTCATCTGTATCTTTTTTATGGTTGAAATGACAATTACATTTAACTTGAACAAAAAATGCTTTAGCTCAATTGTGTCTGTTGATTGTTCCTCCCGGCTCACTGTTGCACTGAAAGGAAAAGTGAAGCGTTCAAAAACATAGACGATCTTTGGCAACAAGTGGGCGTTCAGTTCCTCAAGCCCTCCCTCCCTCCGTGGGTCAGCGTGGGCGGCCCCGTGTGGCAGGAGGAGAGCGAAACACGACACCCCGAGAGAGAAAGGGGGGGTTGAGGGAACACGAAGTGAGTGAGTGGAAAAAGAAAAAGTCTGTGCCGGAGAAAGAGAGGGGCAAAGAAAGAACAGAGTTGGCTTTGGGGTTTTCGTTCCTTTCAAGCGCCGCTGTTTTGACTGTCGTTTAGGATGATGATGTGGAGGAGGAATCGACCATGCAACATCGTTGCAACAAACGGGATGAACCTTTAGTCTCGTTGCATTCCGCTGCTCCAATACCGACCCACAGCAGCACGACTCCTTCAAACTTCGACCTGCGCCATTCAGACCCGGGCGACTGGATTCCCCCCCAGAGGCTCGGGGCAACTGTTCGCATCAGACGCCGCATAACGTTACTTTAAAACAAATATTCCGGCACAAAACTTTTTCAACAAACGCCGTTGTGTCGAGGTAAAACGCAGAAGCGTATGTGAAGTCAGCGGAGTTTTTTTTCCTACTCAAAGCGAGCACATAATCGGGGCAGGTTCTCTTCTAACAAGCCACTTGTGAGAACAACACCGGAGGAAGGAGTGGGGTATCACTGCTAACTTGGCTAAACGCAAGCTAACTAAAGTCTAAAGTTACGAGTCGACGGGGAAAGTGACTGAAGCAGCACGCCGACGACGACAACAAAGATGAAAACCCCGGCAGACTCGGGTAAGTTGACGGCCACGTTTATTAAATAAAACTTTTCAGACGCTGCTGCTGTTCTTCAAATAAAAACAACAGCGCCTTGCTTCGGTGGCTAGCTAGTTAGCACGCTAACAAACTCTCCGCTCCAAGGCAAAGTGTGACAAAATTATGGCGCTAGGGTGGATCCATATGAGCCTGTTGTTATTGTTTCAGTGAAACTAAAAAGTGAGTCCCGTTCACGACCACGTTGTTTTTCAGCTACTGTGCGATCACAAATGCTACTTTGTAACTTATTTTCACGCTATTTAACTGGAAGCTATGCTGAGCTATTTACAGTGAGGGACAGTATAGTTAGCATAATATCCCGGATCAGTGGTAAGGAGTCAGGGCCAAAGTGAAAGTGCACTTTTAGTTGATGTCCCAGTACAGGACGACTCAAATTTAGTGTAACAAAATTCTATTTAATTTAGCTTTTAACCAACACCACATGGAACAACTAGTGAGTGACTGCAAGTAGTAAGAGTGCACGTTGATAATGCACCCACAATATTAAATCTAAAGAAGAAAGTCAGTGGGAATGGGTTAAAAGAGAGATAACTATAAGGGATTTTTAAGTTCATATCGCAGGGAAGACACTATAAAAATGGCAACTCAAAAGAGTTATTAGTTGCTTTAAGGGCACTATTCAGAGGAGATGATTGGGGAGCTTAAATCCAGTTACATGTAAAACTTACTCAGATATTTGTTATATATTATATTGTTTGTTTGTATATATATATATATATATATATATATATATATATATATATATATATATATATATATATATATATATATTTTGAGGAAGTGACAGAGCAAATACTTGGTTTTTTTTGCATTTTCATTATTACAAGCTGGAGATCACTTTTCCATGTAGGCTTTTACTACAGCACATCCTACAGTGAAATGTAGAGAGTGACTGTGTGATTGGATTGAGAACTTAACTGCTGATAAGTCTGAGGTTGTAGCAGAGGTTATCTGAGATCCTTGATAATACGCTGCCTAAAATTTAACCCAAAAGTCTGTGTTTTCTTTGCTTCCTGATGCACTTTGTTGTCCAAGTAGATTTTACCAGTGTAGCAGCTTTATTAAGCTGCTTCAGGAATTTAAACAGGTTTCAATTCAGAGCTTCTATTTCAAATCCCGCTCATTTTTTAGCTGTTTTTGTTGTCATTCAAATGCTTGTGATTTTCCATCCATAACTCATGACATGTCCTCCATTGTGCCTTTCAGGTGCACTTAAACTCAGTTTAGTCAGAAGTCTGAGATCCAATAGCCATAATGGATGTTTATGAGAGAAAATGCCACACCACAACACTACATCATAATTAGAAACTTTTAGATCTCGGCGCTGCTTCAGATAACTTTTATATCCCAATTATGAGAAAACTCAAACTCCAGCAACTTTTTTCATAGAGAGAGCTTTTATCAGAGGTTCTGTAGCCACATGGGTGTGTAGACATCTTATACCGGAGGGAAATAAAAGTGCTAAATGACCAAAGTAGGCTGTTTGCTGGTGTATTTTTTTCCTTGTGAGTGGCATAGCCCCAAAATACTTGAGTTCACTTTTTTTTTTATCTTGACCATAGAGCTCATTATGCAGAAAATTCTTAGCAGGCATCGAGCAATTTTAAATCCCCGATGTGCACCCAATACTAGACAAAATAATTGTCTTAGGTTATAAACATTTAAATAAAATTTCTTAACTATATGAGTTCTATTTTTATTTCAACCAGTCCTACCATGATCTTTACAAATTAAATTTTAGGACATTCCAAATATGGAAAATGATATCTCTCTTTGTCTGTTAATGTTATTTTCTGGCTTGGTTGTGCTGTTATGCTCAAAAACAGCTTAAAGGAGTTAAAACTGTTGTTGGTGTGTCTGTTGAAAACCAGATTGGTTTGTAAGTTTTCAGTAGTTCCCATTTTAGTATTGTGAGTCATACCAATTTACCTTTAATTTCTGGGGATTGAAAGAAAGTGAGTCACAACTCTAAAGGAAGCTGTGCAGTGACATCAGTGTGATGTAGGCCATTTTACTTTGGCTTGGAGGTTTTTTTGTAAGGAGGCATGCTAATATCAGAATTCCCATTGGTAACCCTGATCTGTATCCACATTACATTATGCATGTAGTTACACAGACCCTTTGTCTGTATTTCCCCTGGTGTTAGCCTGTTGACTACTTTATGTATATATGGGTCAACCTCCACTCCACTCTTCCTATCAGGAAGTCAGCAGTCTGGCCCCACCAGCTCCAATTTTCCACTTGTGTTACTTCTTATATCAACACAGCGCCACATGTGAGACGTCACAGCTGTAGTGTGTGTGTGTGTGTGTGTGTGTGTGCGGAGTGAAAGGAGCCATACATGAGCAATTAGCTGGTCTAAAGTCTGGTGAGGGCTGTTTATGACTGTGAGTGTATTTATGTGTTTGTGAGCATAAATGTGTGTGTGTGCACATGTACGCCCATCTGTCTGTCAACGTGCGGCTCTACCTGACATTGATGTGGTCACAACAAAGTAAGTGTTTGACTTTTACCAGCGAGACCAATTTGCCCTTAAGGAAGACCATTTGGTTGTTGTGGGCAGTTGAGTCAGCATATTGTAATTACAGGAAGAACAACTAAGACGTCTTTATGCAAATTCAAATAGCTCTAATAACACTGGTTAGACCAAAACTAAGGAACCCCGGGCTCATTTTGTTAAAAAGAACGACACTGTCAGTTTCTTTTGGGACAAACACAGTTGTGTTACTGTCTCACTATAAATAATGAATTATGCTGTTGGCACCAGCAGCAGAGACGGCACAATTACACTACAAGTTGAGGCCAGGTTGTTTGTCTCAGGGAAAGTTTGAAAAGAGGTGCTGGCGACTTAAGTGTATAGTGATGTGGTTGTTCAGTCTCTAGAGATGTCCCAGGCCCATTTTCTTTCCACCTCGATACCTGTTTTGAAGATCTGAACTTGTGTATCGGCTGATGCAGAGTTCCGATCCAATACCAGTGTGTTAAAAACAATATATTATTTTCCCACGTTTCCTACAAACCCCAATTCCAGTGTCGTTGGGACGTTGTGTAAAACGTAAATAAAACAGAATACAATGATTTGCAAATCCTTTTGCGGGCCGCCCCCCCAAAACAATAGTAGGGGAAACACTGCCTTTTCTTTTAAAGCCTCTGAACACCCACACATGTGTTTTCAGTTATTCTGGCTGTTTGGACTCTTTTCAGGTTGAAGGTGGGTCGGGGCTTTGATGGGAACTTATTAGGTCACAAATTCTTTCTGCCAATAAGGATGACAAAGCTGTCATTTGTCCCGCCCTAACCGGTGCAACAACACTAACAGTGGACTCAGGAAGATGTCAATCACTCAGTCTATCCACACCCACACAGTCCTGGAAAAGGTCCTATCAGCCACATTAACTATCAACACCTGTGTGGGTGTTCAGGGCCTTTAACAACACTCAATAATCATTTGGGAACTGAGGACACTTATTGTTGAAGCTTTGCAGGTGGAATTTGTTTCCCATTCTTGCTTGATGTACGACTTCAGTTGCTCAACAGTCTGGGATCTCCGTTGTCGTATTTTGCGCTTCATAACGCGCCCCACATTTTCGATGGGAGACAGGTCTGGACTGCAGGCAGGCCAGTCTAGTACCCGCACTCTTTTACTACGTTCTTTGTTGGACTATTCACTCACGGAGTGGTGAACCTCGCCCCATCCTTGCTTGTGAACGACTGAACCTTTTGGGGATGCTCCTTAGGGCATTTTCACACCGACAGCCTTTAGTTCGGTTGAATCAAACTCAAGTTCGTTTTCCCCGCTGGTGCGGTTCGTCTGGGCAGGTGAGAACGTGGCAGTCGAACTCTGGTGCACACTAAAAGCGGACCAAACAAGCGTACCGAGACCTGCTTGAAGAGGTGGTCTCGGTACGCTTTCAATCGAACTCTGGAGCGGTTTGTTTGTGGTGAGAACGTGATCCGTACTCGAACCGCACCAACTATACGTACTCCGCAAGTCTGAGCTAATGTCTCCTGTAGTCAGGTGTGTTTAGCAATCTGCGATGCAGCAGGGCATCAAACTCTAGCAGCTTGCAGTGTTTCTATCACAGAAATAGACTGCAGTCAAGTTTGCCGTCCGTCACTCGCATCTCCGTGGTCAAACCAGCTGCCGCTAAAATTGGAGACAGACGCCGGCAGAGCAGAGCGAAGTCTCGGTGACCAGAGCAGATGTAGTAACGTCTCTTGCGAAACAAAGTCTGATAATTTTAATGAAATGAGCTGGTTTGACCACTAGACCAGAACACAGAACCTTCTTCCTGTATTTACTTTCTTGCTCCCGCCCCCAGACATATCTGACCAATAAGAGGGCTGGATGTTCTTGCCTGATTTGTAATGACGCATTTTGGTATGCTTGGATTTTGGAAAACGCCCTTATATACTCAATCATGACTAGGGCTGAACGATTTTTGAAAATAATCTATCTATATTCCAAATATTGCGATTACGATTCGATATTCGATTATTTTTTTAAGCTCTTTGTCTTCTGTATTATTCAACAAAGAATAATATAATGTATAGTATGAACACACAATTACACACTAGACAGTTAAATAAGTAAAAATATAGTATATATCTACACACACACACACACGTGTAATTTTTTACAGTGCACAGAGAGGAGCTGCCTCCAGCCCCTCCCCCTCGTGAAGTTGCGTGCTGCCGAGTGCACTTGTTCAGAGAGGCTATCGTTGCGTTAGCTAGTTGCTGGTGTTCTTGCCGTGGGATTAACTGTACTAATAAAACCGTTGAAACACCGCGGCCACGCTGCTGTGAAAGCTCCCCGAAAGTCATTTATCAGTCTGGTTGTTACCCCTCTCAGTAGCAGCTCCTCCACTCATATCTTTATAACGGAGCTACCCGCTAACCGGAGCTAACCGCTAATCGTTGCCAATTGAGCCTTGAGTTCTGTGTGCCTGTATCCATTAACTGCATGTATAGACTCAAGCCCGAATAAAACCCTTCATTTTATTAACATGGCTGTAAAAGTTTTAAACTACAACTCAGAGTTGTTTGAATGACAGAAATCAGCTCACGGTACAGTGTAGCGTTAGCATGCTAGTTGATGCTTTCTCTACGGCGTGCAGACTGATTGCTCTCGCGAGTCATGTGACCAAATCGCAGCCTTTGCGATTAGGAAATCGCGTTTTAACATATCGCGATATTATCGAAAATGCAATTAATCGTTCAGCCCTAATCATGACCAATTAACCTGTTCACCTGTGGAATGTTCCAAACAGGTTATTTTTTTTTAAAGCATTCCTCAACTTTCCTAGTCTTTTGTTGCCCCTGTCCCAGCTTTTTTGGAACATTTTGCAGGTATCAAATTCAAAATGAGTGAATATTTACAAAACAATGACATTTATCAGTTTAAACATGAAATATCTTGTCTTTGTAGTGTATTCAATTGAATATAGGTTGATAAGGATTTGCAAATCATTGTATTCTGTTTTTATTTACGTTTTACACAATGTCCCAATTTCATAGGAATTGGGGTTTGTAGTAGCAAGTGTATATTTTTATCTTCAAAATAGGGAATTCAAATTAGATTAAAATGTGATGCTTTTTTGCAGTACCACTTAGGTCAGGCCATAAATATGAGGGTACGGACCAGGTTCAGGTCTTTCCAATAGATACTAAATCATGACAGAATCCATTAAAGAGGAAAATGTCACAACCAAATAGCCCCTAAATGCCAGTGTTTCTCACAGGATGTACCTGATCACATTCCTGATTACTACTGAGCCGATCCTGAGCAAGCAGACCCTGGAAAAAGTACAACAGGGTGACGTCAGCATTTCTCTGGTGTGTTGTCAAGGGGCAACCCAGGTCAGTGTTGCTGCGATCATCTCTCGATGTTACGGCAGGCCTCTTTTCCTGGAAGTGTGTATGTACAGTGGCTTTGGTGACCCATACAAAGCTAAGAGAATAGACAACAGGTTGCACACGCTGGGACATGCTGGCCAAACTAACACTGGGGCCTCACACAGGAAAGCCTTTCAGTCAGTCTGGTAGGTGAGTGTTGATAGACAACTCTAAAAAGATAAACAATCTAATGAAATGACACCACAGCATTCAGAATCCCCCTACTTGAACGCTACATGATTAAGGGACATTATTTCAACCGTTAATGTCAAGTGTATTTCTTAATATCTATATAATTATTTACTATGAAAAACAAATGAATACAATCAAGAATTCCTTGTCTTACCTCTGATATCAGACAGAATTGTCAACTAGTTACACCCAGTTTACATCTTCAGTCTGACATTCTTCACTCTAACTGATTTCCGTGGGGGGAGGGAGATTAGATTTTCCCTAACCAATCACAAGAGACTCGTACGGTATGAGCAGGCCAACATCCGGTTTAGCCTTGTGCTAACTTGAATGGGGATAAGATAATTCAATCGTGCGGTTCTCCTAGACTTTCCAAATGTTATCGAACCAAATCGTTCAAATTTTAGATAGTGAACAAGTAATTTCGTGGGGGGGTGGTAACGCTCAAAACAATTTGCCCTTTAACAGCCGCAAAGGTAGCGACAGCGTAGGCTACGGCGGAGCCGATGACGTCAGCACAAGTTTAACTAACTTGGTTGTGATTTGCCAGTGAGCTCAGTCCTAGAACACGCACGCAAGGTAAACAGTAAAGAGACAGACAGGGCAGGGCAGCCGGTAAAAACTTTATGGATTTTCTGTAGGTCCACTGTCCCGCCGATGCGGCGGCTCTCGGTATGCCAGTACACCACTGGAGCGAAGTAAAAACTTAACTACGATTTTGGCGACATGCTGTCTATGTTAACACAGCTTGACAACGTAGTCTCACCTTTGGCACTGATTGGCTAATAGTTAGTCCCCTGCAGCGCTCATTGGATTGAGAGCTTTTTTGATCGAGAAATTTTCGTGTCATGATGCCAGACAAATCAGTCTGCTCTGTGGAGTGGGCGGATTCAAAGGTCTGGACCCAGGCTAGTAACTTCTTCCTCTGTCCAACAATGGGAAATTAAAAGAATCTTTCTGTGTAATTTTCGCTACGAGGAATTCAGTTTTTGGGCCCTCAAAAAGCAAAAAAAACCAGGCCTGGCTAAGACAAAGTGCTTTTTTATCTTCACACTACCATTTGTATAGTACATGCAGCACCACTTCTTTTAGTGAAAGAATCTCCACGTCAACTTCAATGTCTTTGTCAGCTGGCTACCTGCTTTCATGTATTTGCTTCAATTCTATGATTGAGTGATTCTGTGTTGGCTCCGTGGCGGTAGACCCCCAGCCGGGCAGATGAAAGGACCGATTAGGTCAAGTGGAACCAAAGACTCACTTCACTGAGCAGATAAGGAAGGCTCCTGCAGCAGGACCGATATCTCTGAAACACCTGACAGGATACTGGGTTTCCGGCTTCAGTAATGTTCAGTCACACACTTAACAAATCCCTTTCGCATTAATATGCCATTTGATCAGTATTCACAGCTAGAAGTTAATACAAAATTCAGATATATTTTGAATATTTTTAGTAATAAAATGCTGAAGAAAGCTCTGTGCTAAACCATTTACCCATCAGACTAGATTTATCAAATACGCCTTGTCAGTGAAGCTTGTAAAGCCTTTGTTCATCAAAAAATGTAGACAGTTGTTTTTTTTTGTGCCCTTGGAGCTCTTTTGAAGGTTTTTGAATCAAACCAAGGCTGAGAGAGACAGAAGGTGTAGAGGTAGGTTTGTGCTTTGTCTGTGGCTGTTTTGGCTAGAGTCATCCTAACTGAAAGAGGTGTGCCGTGTGTTATGGCTATCATCTGTGGTTCGGGGAGAATGAGTTGGTTGGTTTGGCGTTGTTTATGGTCAAAAGGATTGAGGTAGGCCTCCACCCGCATGGGAGTCTGCCGTCTACACACTGCAGAAAGGATAACGGGACAGACTAGGTGTGGTCCTGTATGGGTCCGTATTACCACGGTCACCGCCAGTGCTAAAGGAGTTGCAACCAAGCAAAATATCTACCAAACGCCATGTTTTTAGGAAGTCTGTTTTAGCTTAGAAGAGCCGTAGTCTGTCAGTTATTTTCTGGCAGTTAGAAAGACCTACAGAAGGTGGCAACATCTAAGTTATAATGTGTTTTACAATGAAATGGGAGCATTGACACGCACTAAAATCCAACTGTGGCATTCATTGGCAATTCATTGCGACACCAGTGGAAAGTCTTAAGTAAGAAGAAAAACGCAGTTGATTTAGAAACCAGTTGTAAAATAATGCAAAAATAAATTAGATATGTTTTCTCAAAAGGGACCACCTCAAGAGCCACTGAGAGAAAACGCTGCCAAAAGGTTGCATAGAGAAAAAGAGCACAGTTTGGGTATTTTGTGGTTGTTTGGACTGAGTTGATCCAACCCAGACTTTTCCTGCCCATACACTTGTTGGCGGTGCACCTGCATTTTTAGCCCACACTGCTTGATTGTAAATGTGAGATGTCCAGCTGTCAGAAATGCCAAGCACATTTCTGTATTTATTTTCTCACAAATATGAGCATTGGTACTTTTCTAAATACTAATTTCTACTCTATTGGAGATTATTTCCCCTAAACCTTTATTCAAAGGCAGGGGTAAGCCAAGCTCAGAGAAACATTTCATTTCTTTTTCTTTTCTTTTTTTTTTACAAGAAATGCACGTGCACGACAAAAAGACACAAGTGTCAATGTGGCAGCAGCAGTCGGCTGGATCATTTCTTGTTTCAGTGTCCTTGTATCCAAAGTAATTAAATCCAAAGCCAAGACACATCTGGCCTGACTCTTAACAGTATAAAAGGCATATTTCTTACATATGAAACAGACAGTTTCCCCCAGCTGATTTCTTTAGTGATTTTTAAGCACAGTAGAACAAGACAGGTATTTATTTTAACAAAGTCAGGAGTTACCCTGAACTCACACTTTATGCCCATGACAAGAGGCAGGTTTCCTGTAAGTTGGCATGTAATGACATTAAATCCCATGTGAGATAAAGATGTAAAATAAATCTCTCCTTTGGTTTTGAATTATTAACAACAAATTTACAAAAAGGTGCCCAGTAAGTTAGTCAGGGCTTATCCATGCTGCATTACAGTAACTGACTGATGCTATCACCATAAACTATAGATATATTCAAAGGCAGACTGTTTTTTTTGTCAGCTTTTTTTAGACATTTCTGCACTACCCAACCTGTGATATTTTAATAATAACTATACATGACTTAATTACCTAATCATGCTAAAATTCCTTTTACAGTTTATGCCTGCTGTGGAGACATGGTCTAGTTTAATATTGTTAAAGCTGCATGGTAACAGCTTGTTACAGGATTGATCCAATCCATGCAGTGTCACCACGATGAGATACTGCTTGCTTGCAAAGTTTCTTGCATTCATGCCTCAGATGAAAACAGTATAAAGACAAATTATGTAATGTTTTGACTAGATAAAGTCAAAGAGAGCTGAAGAAGGAATTTTCTGGCAGTTGTTGTCTTGTCTAGGACCTTCAGAGTGAAGAAAACCTGTCTTGGTCAATGGAGAGAAAGATGGATTCAGCAGTCTTTCTTGTCTGTTGTGTTTGCTCCAGTCATTGGTCTTTTGGGAACCCTGTGGGTTTTTTTCTGTCTTTTATGGCTGTCGCAACAGGGAACCCTGTGGCTATCTGTGTGTGGTGTGTTTGTTAGATGTGACTCTGCATGTAAGGGTGTTTCATACCCAAAATATATGAAGTTAGCTAAAGGCTAGTTGGTGAAAAACTTTTTTTCACACCACTTTTTTTTTTCTTTTTTTTTTTTTTTTACAAACCACACAAGTGCATACAGGCAGCATACACACACACACACCCTCTCTTTCTCACACACATTCACCTTCTCTCACACCATATATATATATATATATATATATATACACACACACACACACACACACACACACACACACACACACACACACACACACACACACACACATAGCATTCAGCTGACAGGCTGCCGCACATACTGTAGTGTCTCCCCTCAGGGCGGATTAAAGCGGGGATGGATCGATGAGGAGAAGCTGTAAGACAAGGACCTGAAGACATTGGAGGGGTTTTACAGACTCCAGTATGATGACATAACAGCTAAAGTCATCAGCCACATAACATTGTTTACCAGTTGCAGGTGTGTCTGGTGGTGGTGGTGAGGAAGCTGATCCAACTGCACTGATCAAAGCCAAATGTGGCTCTTCATTTTGGTCTAGAATCCACTATTTTCCCTATCTGCTTTTTGTGACCTACAAATGTGGCCTCTATTCAAGTCAATTCACAACAGGTATATGCACTTCTATCATTGAGAATAACTTTAAGGTGACCTATTGTATAGCATTTTTAGCTTTTGTGTTTGTACTATAACATGTTTACATGCTTTAATGTTCAAAAAACTTTATTTTTCTCATACTTCCCATGGCTACTGTACCTGTATTCACCCTCTGTCTTTAGACGCTCTGTTGGAGTGCCTGTCTCTTTAAGTCCCCCTCCAGAAAAAGCCCAATCTGCTCTGATTGGTCAGCTTTCCAAATCGCCGCTCCCGTTGTTACTGTCTGCAAAAAAGTATGCAACAGCATCTGTCATTTTTGGTGCTGCTCCAGGAATAATAAGTTGCACTATAAAGGGAGTTTTTAATAAAAGACTGCGTTGCAGATGCTGTTGTTGTCTTTGTTTTTTCGTTATTAACGTTAGTTGTTCATACGTAACTTTGTGCTTATGTTTCAGGTGATTAAACAGATTTGTGAAATCTTGCAGATGATCTATTTGTGTTCCACGTTAGATTCCTTAAATCCTAACTTTTCCCAAACAGCGGTATGTGATTTCCCCTTTTTGTTCACCAAACGCGGCTTCTCTCCCTCCGTCATCTTTACTCGCACACTACAATCTATGCTCGCGCACCAGATACCAAAAACAAGAGGGGAGGGGTGAAAGTGTGCTTGTCTGTTAGAACACACAAAGACAACATAAGAGTTTTCTTGCAAAATGTAATGTGCAAAATGATTGTTTTTCTCGATTTATTTTGTTTTTGTGATTGTTAGGAGCCGAAATCATAATCACATTTAAAAATTTGATTAATTGCATAGCCCTAGTTAGCAGTGGGCAGTAATAGAGTATAGTAGCACTTTCTACAGTCAAACATCGCAGATAAAGGCTTTTAAACCAAATACTATACTACATGTTTCAGGAGCAATGTGACCCGGAATTGGGGAGAATTTAACAACATTGGCCAAGATGACATCTTTCACTCCCGTTAGCATCTACATGTGACAATATTAACACCGCAGTAGCTTTAAAAAAAACAACTCCAGTCTGTCCTGCCTGGAGCAGATAACCAATCATAGAAGGCCGGCTCGGTGTTACATGACACAGAGCAGTAGTAGAAAAACTGTTGAAACCAGAGAGTTCAGAACAGTTGGAAATCTGAACGTTTTAGCTCAAGGGGATTTCTCTGAAATACGTTTACCTCATTTTTTTGGCCACGTTTAACATACAAATCCGACACCATACATATGATATGCGGTTTCATCTTGTCTGTCCTTTTCTTTATCACCCACAGCACACAAACCCAGCTAATGTTTTTTTTGTCATAACATCAACTTAAAGCTGAATTATTTAGACATTTTGGCAATCCAAACACTTTGTATACTTAAATGATATAATGAATGTGCTCATTGAATCAAATGTTCTGAATGAGAAAGAATGCTGAATCATTAACCGTTGAATATGAGTATCCCTTTAGGCTACATGAATCTAATAGGTGGAAAGCGCTGCCGTCGTTCATCTGGTAACTCCATAAGATGTAGATTTTTGACACTTTTGCTGTCCCTGTTGTTGTTTGAAACCCCCGGGCCAGTGGCAGTGATGAATGATTCGGGTCTCTGTTTTATTGAAACGTGAAAGTCAGTTCTGTCCCTCAGACAGACACTCACTCATCTCGCCCACTCACAGCATGCGCACTTTATTAGGGGGCCCGGACCCCCCACATACCATGAAAACGGGTGATGTCTGTCTTACATTAACACACACAAACACTCACACACACATATAGACACACTCTTTTAATTTTCTCACTACAGCTAGTGAGTGTGGCTTGCTCATTTGGGCTGCCATCTCCCTGCGGTGACGCCGTCGTGCCTCTGTCTTTAATGTTTTAACACAGGGAGCGAGCCACTCAGTCTAGAGACTGAAACATCCAGCTTTAATGCAATAGACTGAGGAATTAAGACTGCGGTGGCTCTGCCAATGAGGAAAGGCTGACTAACGCACCCAGACATCACACATGTAGAAAGTCCCTCGCTTGCTGTTTTAACATTCTAAGAATTTCACGGACACGCTCATCCAGAGTGAATTTTACTGTCACTGTGATTGCACTATAAGCTACAAGTGCTACATCAACAACATTAGGAGCCAATGTTAAAGTGTGGTAGCTCAGAAACACAGTGTTCTGGCAGGAATAACAAATATTCATGTTTGAGTTCAGAAGAATATGTAGAGAAGGTTTCTATCTTTTCAGTGACAACCTTCAGCATTGGCATGCAGAGCTAAGAGATTGGGATTGTACAAGGTGATAGCTGATGTTCAGAAGCAGTTTGAGGTAAAAAGGTTTGGGTTTCTTCCAGTTTGAGTGTAGTTGATCTAATCAACAGCAATCGCCAGCAAAGTGATAAGGAGGTTACCTTGTCGGTATCATAAAATGTAGTGTTCCACTAAGAGTTGAATTAATTCGGTCATAGCGGGCTGCTGACTCAGTTTATAGTACCACAGTTATCCATGCCCCTGCATAACCTTACGTTTAAAATATTCCATGCAGTGGGTATACAGGGTACACAGATTTGAAATCGGTATAATGTTTGTATTTCGTGTAGGCTACCTAATTCTGTCTAGGATCAAATGTTGTACAGATTGTAAAGCCATCTGAGGCAAAAACTATACAGTATGAATAAAAAGGACGACTAATAATAGCCAAGAGTGTTAATCAGTGCACAAATATGCACATTCCTGTCTATTTGCTCTTGACACACTCCGGCTACTCTGCTGCCTATGGCTGAAGTTTTATGACTTCAGGAGAATTTAGATACACTTCAAATATGAATGCAGAAAGGATAAGTTTGTTGGATTCTTTACTCCTTTTCTCGCATCACAGTCACATCCATAAACTCTAGCATGGTCGTGCTGGTTGTCCTACTAGTTGTAATCAACAGTGGAGCCTCTTTGTCTGTGTGGAAAGATGCTGAAAGAAAAGCGGCATTCTGGGAAAGAGGGAGGGGGAGGCGAGAGGAGAAGATGAAATTTGATTGGCATGGAGTATGAGAATGAGTCACTCATCCAGCTCCCTGGATTTGGTGCGATGGGCCTATTCTGGGCTGCGGTGATACGTGTATGTGTGTTCCTATGTGGTTGTGTGTACGCGTGCACATCAGTGTTCACATGGCTCAATCCAATAGCTGAAGTCACCAAATTTTCATTGTTGGCCTACACACCGCGGCGCGTGTGTGTTGATGGAAAATGAAAGTCGTCTGGCAACCAAACCACAACACAGAAGTCAGATTCTAATGCAGCTATTTATCTTCTCTCTCTCCTGCTTTGAAGTCCTCTCTACAACACCATCACTCTGCAAATCAATCCAGTTTCACAACGACCTCAACCAGTTTCTGACAACTTCAAGTTGTGTTTGTAGGGATTATTTTCCATTGACAGTCAGTCTAGTAAGAGTAAAGTTTGTCTATAGATTGCCGAATTAAGGCTCTGGCAGAATGTTCTTTTCTCATTACTAGGGATGTAACGATGCATCATGAATTGGTTAAAAATCGGTTTAAATGTGTAAAGATTACCGACCTCTCCTTCCAGACAGCGCTACGACTGTTGACTTCAAGGCACCTAACCTTAACCTCACAACATTTTTAAGTGTTTTATTCACACCAGTGGTCCTCTTGTGCCCATGCCCCTCGCAGCGCCCATCCTGGGCGTTGCGTTTTAACCCAAACCTAACCATAACCATCGCCTAATCCTAGTGCCTTCCAGGCAGCACTGCCTGGAAGAAGACGTTGGGGGCTTAAAACACCGATAAACGGATGTATTAACCCTCTAAAAACCAAGTGGCATCTCAAATTAACAAGCACAACCATGGACAGAAGTAGGAATAGCTCCTGAATGTCTTTTGAGCAGTAGTATAAAGTTATAATGGCATAAAACATAAAAAAGGAAAAACATAAATTAAATTTATTTGATAATTTATTTCCCTAATAGAGAAGACACACCAGCCCGATAATCGGGCGTCGGCCGTCTGGCAAGGTCCGTGACTCGAGTCTGTTCCGTGTGTCCCGTGCCGTCGGCCGTCTGAGGAGCCTTCGGCCTTCATTTGGGCCGACCCGACATGTTCAGTCAGGGACAGGGCAGTCGGGACAATGGGGAGCGGATGAGCCGCTCAAAATCTGACGAAAATCTTTTAAACTGACCTTTGTCAATCTGAAATGAAGACAGGTTCAGCAACTGCATGGCCTATTTCTCGCTTAAAAAGTTTTCAGAAACACGTTTTGGTGAACTATTTTAGTACAATATGAGATCGTATTCTGAACAAGCCGCCATGACAGTCTGGCTGTGAATTTCAGGAGAAAAAAGAACCACGTGACGCGTTCGTTCAATCAGCTGCCAGTTTTCATTTTCTGGTAAATAATCAGACTGTTAATGGAAACAATACAGAGCAGCGCCGCCTGCTGCTATGGAGACATATTACGTTTCGCGCACGCGCAGAGCGTACGCTTAAGTCGGCGTCGCCTCAGTGTGTTCTGAGGCATTTTTTGGACCTCGGGACCCGACTGATCAGTCTGACTGGCTTTTCTGCCGACGGTCGGCCCGTCTGGTTGGTGTGTCAGGGCCTTTACGGAACACACCAAGAATCTTGGCTGTACATCATTCACACAAATAATTATTTACATTTTTACAAACTTACCAGTTTTGGAATGTACTTGGTTACATTCAGGAGGAGCTCATTACAGCTGAATGTTTTACAGGGTTGTCATTTTCTGGAACGAAAGCATGCTCAGACACGTTTTAGAACACATGTACATGCATGTATGCGCACTTATTCCTCTCTGGGAATGTAGACCTGAAGCTGATGGGCCTCCAACCTTGGCTCATGTGCTGCAGATTAGGAGATATATTGTGATTGCTGTGATTGTTTATTTTGTCAAGTGACCACAGAAACATGTAGCAGGATCTTCCCCTCATATCCGAGTATAATAAGTGACTCCTGAATGAGCACACACATAGACACACACACTCGCATCACACCAAGCCAGTGCTGGCTTAATCAACGCCTTGGCTGCCTCCAAGGTGCCACCGAGTTTTCCAGGACGCGACAGGTTTCTGTCTGGCGAGGTTCGGGCGGCTGCCTTGTCACAGATTAGAGTGGCTTATCTGTGTCAGTTGTAGCCGAGATGATTTATACACTTAAAGGCTTCACTTTGCAGTCCAGTGCCTTACTCCTATGGCAAACAGTCAAACTCTTTACTTTCTACTGTGTCTTTTAACTCTTTGTCTGCAGACTTGAACATGGCAGTGCAGCTGCCTATGTTCCAAAACGGCTCATCCTAAATTGTGGGGCCTTATTTAGTTTGGATTGCTTACAGTCTATGGGAAGCATTGTTCATAGCACAAGCTATTTGGAAGATGGATTACTGAGATGGAAAGCAACCACATCATCCCCACGAGAACCAGTGGGCTGATTTAAGCCATACAATGCTTCTTCATTGATGTTACAGAGTCTGCCAACAAACCTAGTGTTACTCTGCACAAATTTAAGGCATCAATAACAAATTGTCTCTGGGCAGCTCAGCTAATAAAAAATGGAGCATCTAGGCTTCAGTCTCAGACCTTAATAGCTATTAAAACTTAACACACTCCCATAGAGAAATGTATGCATAAAACTGTTAATATGAGCTTCTTTAATCGTGAGCTAGTTTTTTGTACACTTTATCTACACTTGATATTCGGGAAGCTTTTCTTCCTGTGTCTCTCCTTATATACTTCTCACTTCCTCCATTGAAGGGATTTACACATACTTTTGTTTTGTTTCTCGGATTTCTCGTCTTTTTCTGGGAAGCTTTCTCTTTGACTTTGGCCTCAAAGTACTTGTTTGTTCCTTGGTTGGGAAATGAACGTGCAAGTAGAGCTGGGCAATATATCGATATTATATCCATATCGTGATATGAGACTAGATACCGTCTTAGATTTTGGATATCGTAATATGGCATAAGTGTTGTCTTTTCCTGGTTTTAAAGGCTGCATTACAGTAAAGTGATGTCATTTTCTGAAGTTACCAGACTGTTGTAACTGTTCTATTATTTGTCTTTACCCACTGAGTCATTATATCCACATTACTGATGATTATTTATCAAAAATCTCATTGTGTAAATATTTTGTGAAAGCACCAATAGTCAACACTACAATATCGTTGCGGTATCGATATCGAGGTATTTGGTCAAAAATATTGTGATATTTGATTTTCTCCATATCGCCCAGCCCTACGTGCAAGCCCGTTTTCAGCCTACCTCTCATATCTCTAACATAAGGATTTTATTAGGACACCTATTTCTGTCTGTATTTCTGTCTTTATCTCTCCTCCCTCCATAACTATGAGCCAGTCTGTCCTCCTTCCTCTCCCAGTCTGTCTCTGTCAGTCTGTTCATCTGTCGGTCTCTCTCTGTAAGCTTTATGTAATGGAGGGATCATGTGAGAACCGAGGTGAGGGTTCACCCAATGCACCTGCGGACAGCCATCCTCCATTTCCCTTTGATCTTGGCTGGATTGTGTTTCTTTTTCTCAAGCTGCCCTTCTACTTTTCTTCCTGCTCCGCTTCTCTACCTTTCCACCTGATTTCCTCCTCGTCGCATCTATTTCTCTGACTCCTCCCTGGCTTTAAGCCACTGGCTCCACAGGTCTAAACTCTAAATTCTTTACGGGTAATTATGAGATCAGCTCAATGAGGTGCAGGGGTTTTTTAAACAGTACTTTGAGGCTCAGGACTCCTCAATGAAGCAGTGTTAGATTGTCTGTTGTAGATAGGTTGTTTACGCAACGAGGTAAAAATGGAAACTCAGACAACCAGGTCTGCACGATCAATAGTTCATCATCCTAAACTTAAAATTGACCTTTTGTTATACACAGGATTTTATAGAGTGCAGGATTTCAGCAGGAATTCATGACAAAATTAGAAGTCAATATTTTAGTTTTGCATTCAAATGTTCAAGTGTTTTTTTTTTCTTCTTCCCCATTTGTTTTTTTTATTTGTGTGTTTTCCTCTAGACTCTGACTTTCTGCACATGCCAGTACCGTTTACGCCCAACGGAGATTCCCCTTTTGCTGCTCTGTACCAATCTATTTCCTGCCTTTTTTGTGTTGTCCTGATCCCATCCCTGATAAACCCCATCCAGATTTCAGCAGTCAGCTGGCCCCCGGCCATTTAGCCTGGCCTGTTACCTCTTCTGTGCTCTCTGTGCCCCTGAATCATTACCCTGCAGAAAGACACACACCGACCTTTGCAATGGCTAAATATAGACCCACCAAAGAATAGGAGGAAGGGAGGGAAAATAAACGAGGGGATAGATGGATAAATGGAACAGCGTGTTAAAGAAAGTTGTTGGGGAGAGCACGTAGACTAGGAGGTTGTTCATGTTTATTCTTCTGGCCTTCTAGACAATACCCCAATGATGGCTATCAGTTATTAAGAGCACCGTTGCAACTGTGGTGACGTCAGCGTTCCTAAGAAAAGCAGACCAGTGTGTTAAACCCCCTCACCCATCGACTGTGGCTGCACAGATCTTGTGTTTCTCTTGGAAAGGTGAATACAGGTGGCTTTGGACGGCAGGCTAATAGTAAATGAGTTTTCCTACCCTGTACTTGGCTATAATTAGAATCCAATGAGGCCTGAAATGGTGTGTTGCACCTCCGCCTGACAATGACAAATTCTTCCTATCTGGAGTAGAGCTTGCCAGATAGTACAAAGAGCTTTGGGTTTGTTTGTCTACTTCAGTTTTCCCTGACTTGTAGCACTGCATCCAGAACTCTTGTGCTGTTGAGCAATGCTCTCGACTAATTTGAAGTAGCTCTAAAACAAGCAGTGTAATGTAGCTCACATTGATCAGCACTGACGCTTAACTGGCTGCCGATAAGGACCAATTCAAGTGCCATGCACAGTAGTCTGTAAAATCTCTGCCAGTTTTACATTAAAGGACCAACATATTTTTTTTCTTTAAAAGATGCTCTGGAGGAAGATTCTGCCAAACACTTTCTACACCTCAAGTGTAAATAAAAACTGATACATTGCCAGTAAAAGCACACAAAGGATTATTTTAGTATGCATTTTTACATTATTTTGCTTTTTTTTTTTTTTTACATGCAAACATAAAACGAAAGACTAGAAATAGTAGTTTAAATGTGCCTTAATCTCAGATTTTCTTTTGAAGCTGCAAATTTGACAATTGCAAGCAACAGGCGCTTCACTACATTTGCCAAAATGGTCCGACACAAAACTCGAGAACTGCTCTCCCTCCATCAATCTCTCAGCAATCTCTCGCCTCGTACATTATATGTACATTACTGTGTTGCCTAGTCAAGCTTTGTGGCTGTTTCTGTAACAGGCCTGCCATGTTAAAGTTAGCAGAAAATCATTTATAAAGGAGGCTTATGTATAGAAGCCAGTGGCTACAGATACCCAAACCGGCCAGTCTTCATTACAGGAGGACTTCTGCTTGAAAGGGACTGAGGGCGACTTGTGTCTCAGTTCGTGCAAAAGAAAAACTGGCTATAGGCAGTGATTTGCTTGCAGTGTAAATGTATCATAACATTTAGGCTGAGTTAGACTGGTGTCCCTTCCTCCTTGCCTAAGGGCTGAGATAGCTAAATATTGCAGGGTCGGTTATGATACTTTGTACACAACAACACAATTTGGCTGTTTGTTCGGTCTTACTGCTCCTTTTCTGTCCTTCTCCCACTCTCTTGCTTTCTGTGTCATACTTTTTATCCGATAACCTCTTTTTACTCACATTAACCACCAGCTGTAGCAGATGCTCCTTAGTTGTGCATCAGTCACATCATCAGCTGTGCTGTCTGATGTTCCGTGTCTGTCTATATTGCTATCAATGTGTTGCCTCTGAATCATTTCAAAAGAAGAAAATGTTGCTAATATACAGTAATTCAGGCTCAAATTGATCTAGATGGTTGTGAAACATTGCTCCTCCAGTGCTTACAGGACAGTGCAAAGTGTCCTTTCTGTTGTTAACACTGTGACAGCGCTGGAGCTGGAGCTGGTCAGGCAGCCTTAGACTGATCACACCCTCACTGTAGCGCTCTGGATCTGCGCCCAAACTCTTAACTCTTTTGGCAAGTTTCTGTAATTGAATCATATTTTGTCTTGTCCGTCGTGACTCGGCCATTTATTTTTAGAGCTAAAAGCTTTTGTTGCTAGGAGACGGTGTGTCTTAGGAGATGCTGCGTGAGGGAGGGACAGAATTAAAGAGGAAAGAAAGAAAAGATGGCAATGGTATTGAGGGGGAGAAAGGCGGAATCTGTGAAAGCTGAACGAACTAACAAGCTATGAGTCAGCAGGGACATCTGCAACACACACACGCGCGGTGGGCATGGTTGCTATTCCCGTGTTCTTTGTCTGTGTGCTCTGTGCACCCACGCATGAACCCTCTTACCTCTCCCTACTAACCTGTGTTGTGTGTCTGTGTACTGTGTGTGTGTGTGTGTGTGAGGGAGATATTAGCTCGCCCACTTAGATTTAATCCACTCCTGCTGTGTGTTGTATGCGTCAGCCTGTGTCCGTGCACGTGCGCATATGGAAGTGTGCACGTGTATTTTTCTCCGGCAATCACCAGTTTGTACCCCGTTATACAGCTGTGTTGTGTCTGTGTCACAACGCCTAACCTGTCCCCACCGACAAGAGCCTTACTGTCTGGTGTATGAATCATATGCTCGTACCCCATTAGTAATCTGCCTTCAAATAGCTATTATGAACTATCACAACCAGCTTGTCTGTCTTCTGGCTCACTCTCCGAGCACCATAGGAGATCAGAAAGCAGCATGTGGTTTATTAGTCACCAAGAGCGGGTTTGTTTATCAGATAGTTTTTCCCTTCCTTATTAATTTGATTTTTGTAAGATGTTTAGATGCCACATAAAAAAAAAACAGAAGTGCTAGGTTGTGAAACTACAAGAGCCACTATATTTGTCGCTCATCACTTTCTTATATTTGAAGTACATTACCGATGAATTCTGCTGTTCATAGAAAGTTTCTAAAACATGGCATATACATGAAATATGTGTCCTTACTGGTCACTTTTATCACTTTGAAATTAAATACAGAGGCATCCCAGTGTGGGAACAAGCATTATATCCATTGTATCTTCCGGAAACATTTTCTAGCACAGACGCACTATTTGTGAAGCATATACAAAATTCATTCATTGGAGAATTGTGAAAAATGGAAAGAAAGTTGAGAAAAAGGATGCAACCCTCTGCCCCACTGGAAATCTTGCAAAATGTGGTGTTTGGTTGGACACTAAAACGTCACAGCTTGAATCTGTTAAATCTATTCTTAAGTGGGAAGCAGATTGCAGTAACTCAACTTGCGTGTGTCTTCATTATTTAGGCAGACGTTGATCACAAGGGAGCTTCATGCAATGTGTGGCCCATGCAATACTTGGAGTTAGGTTTTCTTGCTAAGTTTAAACTCCTTTGACAACATGGACAGCACTAAAAAAGTGTAAAATCTGCTTCCAGTGCTTAGTCACTTGAGTTGTACTTGACCTGTTGCTGTAGTGTGGCAACACTCTTGTAAACACAAGTTATTACATTTGCAAGTTCATTTTTGTGGCTTATCTATGAGTGGCGTTCTCATAGGTCTGATGGGTACAATCTGTTATTCCTTGTGGTTAGTGTTTTCGTCAACGAAAATTATGACTAAATATCGTCGTTAACGAACCTTTATCACGTGATGAGACGCAACGTAAATGCTGGTTAACTATAATTAAATTTATAATGCAATATTGTTGATGAATAAAAACGAGACTAAATGTGGTTTACAAAATAAAAACTATGCTAAAATGTCTCTTCATTTTCGTTGACCAAGACGAGACGAAATGTTATAACGTTGTTTAGTCGCGTTATTATTTTGCAGTATTTCTGTTCCCTGTGTCTCACTTCAGGGGCTGCATCAGGTCGCACTCGGGTCGCACTGCGCAGACGTAGGCGACGTTACTTCCTCAAGCCCTGTCGCGGCATTATTTAATTTAGAAGATGCAGCAGTGAGTTAGAGAGTGAGACGAGTGTAAACGACAACAAACTAAATTAAGTCTGACACAGAGAAAGCTGGGACCGTGGCCGGCCAGCCGGGGTTCGTCTTTGGGAGAAAAAAAAAAAAAACTGCATTTGGAAAAACTTTCATTACATAGAAGTGGAAAAGAAAACGGAATGTGTTGTGGAAAAAGATGGGGAGAAATGCGGTCACAATATCAAAGGAAAAAACTCCACGCACCTTAAGAGACATCTCAAGCCATTCCATAATGAAATTGAGGTAAGTCAAGACATTAACCTAACGTTACTTTACGATTAATCGCGATTAAATATTTTAATCGTTTGACAGCACTACTTTAGACGTTAGCCTCTGGAGCTGAAAACGACTGAGACAAACGTGTGTGTGTGTGTGTGTATTTATTTGTTTGTGTGAGAGAGTGTGTGGGTTCTTAGTTCCTACCTGACTGACTCTGTGTGTACTAAGCATCCCTTGTTGGCCAACATTTTGGTTTTGTCTATACTACTAGTGGCGCTTTTCCATTACATGGTACCTGCTCGACTCGCCTCGACTCTACTCACCTTTTTTGGTTTTCCATTACGAAAAAAAGTACCTGGTACCTGCTAACAGGTACTTTTTTTAGTACCTCCTCAGTCGAGGTTCCAAGCGAGCTGAGGCGAGCCGAAAAGGTGACGTGAAAACGACAGACGGGGGTGTCCTGAACAAACCCGCTATTTTTAAACAGTTTAGCCAGCTGTGTTTTTTTTTTTGCTGCCTCCAGCTTCTTCTGAAACAAAATGTGTCTTCTGGCTGTGGCAACACAACACACCTTCGTCGTACTGTGTGTGTGTCGTGTTAGGTCACGGCAGTTTACTGCGGCGCCGCTTGTTTCAGTTCTGCGGAGGCTCCAGGCAGAGCTTCCACCGTAGCCTACGTACACACACACATGCTGGCTCGACGCACACACCAGCTGACAAATGTATACATCAGGCCACATATTACATAGGCTACGGCGATAGCTCTGCGTGGAGCCTCCACAGAACTGTAAAACAAGCTCAAGTGGCCTGATGTTTATACTTGTGCGCTGGTGTGTGCGTTGAGCCGGCGTACGACCAGCCGTGCTGAGGCGGTACTAAAATCTGCAATGGAAAACGGACGCACAGTGTGGCGAGTTGAGTCGAGTCGAGCAGGTACCATGTAATGGAAAAACGCCATAGGTACTTATACTTAGGCCTGTCACGATAACAAATTTTGCTGGACGATAAATTGTCGCAGAAATGATTGCGATAAACGATAATATTGTCGTTCTGAGACCATTTTCATCTAATATAATGATAATGGCATAATAATGCACACCTTTTCCTTTACCGCCATCAATAAACTTTTATTTCTAAAGAATATTTAACACTGGAACTGGAAGACATTTTAATGTTTTCAAATGTTTTTCATTTTCAAAAACAATAAATAAAATGGATATTTTTCCGGCCGCGATAATTTCCATTTAAAAATTATTGAGCTCATTTTTGTTTATCATGCGATTAATTGATTTATTGCATATTGTGACAGGCCTACTTATACAATATTGACTGGATTAAATAGAACTGCATTACTAAAAAGAGACTAAAATACAATTTTCGTCGACTAAAATAGTCATGGATAATTCTGACTAAAATAAGACTAAAATGCTCAGACTTTTAATTGACTGAAACTTGACAAGACTAAAAAGAGTATGAACGTGACTAAAACTAATAAAAACTAAAATGACAGCGTGACACAAAGACTAGACTAAAACTAAAATTAAAACGCCAAAAACAACACTACTAGATTTTCCCACTTTCAGTCAGTTATGCATGTCTACCAGTACTACAACAACTACTACTACTACTACTACTACTGCTACTTCTGCCAGTACATCTTCTACTACTACTAATATTTACTACTACTACTACTACTATGGATTAATGACATTTGCTGACACGTAGCTGTGCTTCGCACACCTTATAGTGGACTTCGGTTTCACTGTATCCGACTTGGTTAGTTTTTCCATGACTCACTTTAACCCCATTTACACCTGCTATTAAAACGTCATCTCTATCTGGATAAGGGGAAACACATGTTGAAGCCGGTTGTCAATGCACGGATCATTGTGGTCAGAATTTGATCAAACGTATCGGTGCATTGAGACCCATGCCAGCTAATTGTAAATGCAGTTCACAAGATTCAGACTGTATTTTTTTTTTTTTTTTTTTTTTTAAAGCAGCACCACCCATGTCGTTAGGAATTTCATTACTCTGGAGATTGTCATCACAGCTTTACAAAAAAGACTGATCGTTACCACCAGTTGTTGCTGCTTTAACTGATTCACTGTGAAGGAGTCCCTGAGCATTTGAAGTAGCTACAAACACTGGTGCAACAAAAATGACCTGGTAACAGTTGTGTTTCTGACCAAAATAAAGAAGCTGTGAAAAGACTCTTTACACCCGTGTTGAAAAGTAAATATCAGGCATGCCGTGTCATTTTTAATAAACTGACACCTGCCACTTTTGTTTCGTTTACTTTACCGTTTCCAAACCTATTCATAAATGAGCTCACAGTGCAGACGGTGAGAGCACATACTGTGTAAATAAAAAAAAAAGTCATAATTGATTTAATTACCATCTGGGCACCATATCCAGATACAGTTCACTTTACCCTAGGATTAAGTGGCCAGGTGTGTCTTCTTTTTTCAACTCGTATACAACTTTAACAACTCCCCTTTTCAAGTTTTTTATGTCGTCTTTTCTTTGGTTGGGTGTTTTCTGTGGGTTATTGTCTGCTTTTATGGAGCTGCCCCAAAGTGGTTTCCTAACAAAACGTTGAAGGTAATAAGTGCTGAAAAAATTAAACAATTCCCTGTTTAATATGTCAGATTAGTGGGCCTATGCACAGAAACATTAGAAGGTGTTTAGTCTAGTCACATACAGCATGATGCAACAACTTTTATATTATATCAAGCAAGATTGTGCCGTGCGCCGTCATTGCAACTTGGGTCAACAGGCCACAACCCATCAGTGTTATAGTCTGTCAGCCTTGAGCATATCATTGTTAAAAGTTTGCTGTCACTGCTATATAGATATGACAAACTTTGTTGAGTGTGGGAAACTGATTGTAACCTTGGTATTTAGGATAGTGTTTCTTTACGGTTACATAAACACACACACCAAATTCAGCATTGTTATATTGTGCCCATATGTTTCCCACCCTCTGCTTTCTCAGCCTGATTGCCAAGACACATCTGGTCCTAATGGTGTGTGTGTGTGTGTGTGTGTGTGTGTGTGTGTGTGTGTGTGTGTGTGTGTGTGTGTGTGTGTGTGTGTGTGTGTGTGTGTGTGTGTGTGTGTGCGTGCCTGGCCTTGTGTTGAAGTGCTGTTGAGTCTTTTACTGCCACCCACTGCTTTACAGCGCATAGCCTATACTTTTAACTGTTGGATAATAGTGTGTGTTCTGATAGTAGTTATAAAACCATAGCTTATATTTTGTCTGCACATATCTCAAGGCCTGTTAATCTGTTATAACAGTGCTGATTTTCCAGCTTTGATGGCGATAGCGGTGAAGTTTTGATATGACTGCGGTCTCTGGGAACAGATTTGCCCGAAATGCTCATCACCAGCTTTCATGGAGGAACTACAGCCACTTTGCACCAATGCCATAGGCCGAAATGTGTTGAGGATTTCAACATACATGTTTCATCCTTGATTCTGTGATTCCCAACATGTCTCATGTCTTGTATCCTTTCGCAAATGCTCCACTCTACTAAGTCATTGCTTTTTTTTTCTTCTATTTTTCCTCATATATTATCTATTCTTCTTTACTGAACTGTATTTTCTCTCTTTGATAAATCTGGACCTTTTTACACAAATTTTTTTCCCCCTATGTTTATCTCCAGAGCAACACAAAACAACGCTCAAGCACATAAAATGGATGCCAACTGGTTTCTTGCAAAATGTAACATGCCTTTGAGTGCCTAGAAATTGCCAAACCCATGCATACATAGACAAAGTCCTGACTATTATTCACTGTAAACACAATCTTTTTACACCTAGTGTGTTGGTGAAACAGCTGCAGTCAAGGAGACAATTAACAGCTTCAGAAGGATAATGGTTTATCAGGTGCAGTGCACCAAACGACTCCAGACAAGCAAAAGACTAGACGGGGTTAAAGAGCTGGAGTAAACCCAGAGTTTTCTTGTCCTGTCTCTTTGAATTTGCCTCTGTTCATGATCATCCAGCTGTAACACCCCTCTTCTCTCTCCTCTGTCCCCCAGGGTTTGCCTTTCCCGATTGGGCCTACAAGCCCGAGTCGAGCCCAGGTTCCAGACAGATCCAGCTGTGGCACTTCATCCTGGAGCTGCTGAGGAAAGAGGAGTACCACGACGTCATCGCCTGGCAGGGAGACTATGGAGAGTTTGTCATCAAGGACCCAGACGAGGTGGCCCGCTTGTGGGGGGCGAGGAAGTGTAAACCACAGATGAACTATGACAAGCTTAGCCGAGCTCTAAGGTGAGACTAAAGTGGGTGAAAAGGGGTTAAATAAAAGTAGAATGACGCCTGCACACTTAAGCCCAAATGTAATGTATACAGAACTACATCCGTGTCTGTTTTTGGACTATACTTGCCCCTTAAACATGTTTTTAACTTTATTTCCTCCTTTTGATCGGTTTGTTTAAGCAAATAGAACAATGTCACTGAACACAGACAATTTCATCTGAAAGCTTAAAGTTCACACTTCTTATAAGACACACACCCTACCTATCCTACTGGAAACTCAAGGCATGTCCAGCCAAAAGTTGTCCATTTCTCCCAGACTGTCGGTCACATACCTGGTCAATGCCATCCACACATGACACATGCCAAAAAAAGGCAGCAATGTACCAACAAAGTCAGGGAAGAAGATGGCTGTTAGCTTGTAAACATGGATGGAAGCAATGCAGGATTTAAAATCAGTTCAGAAGTTCAGAATATTGACCTGAGGGTGCCTGGGTAGCTCATCTGGTAGAGCGCGCGCCCATATGCAGAGCTTTACTCCTCGACGCAGCGGCCGCTGGTTCGACTCCAACCTCTGATGACACTTATTTTACCAATAAATGACGAACACTGGCTTTTCTCTGCCTTTGCTCCAGTCTGAAAGGTTTTACCCATCCTTCGTAAGGCTTGTCTGGACCGATGAGAATATTTAGCTTCATTTTTAGGTCCTATGGTCTTGATAGGTATCAACACCAGTGGATTCAGATAATGGCAAAGAGCCCAGCCGGGTCAATCTCAAGTTACAGGAACTGGAATCATGTTATTTTGAACTCCAGGTGAACTGTAATAGACTCAGTGAAGTATACAAGACTGGTCTTAAAATAAATCCAGTTGGTTAGGGGTTAGATAACACTTTGTGTCCCCCAGTAGTATTGGGTCTGTGTAATGTTGGTGACCTTGACATTTGAGCTTATTGCTCCTTTTTTAATCTTTTATTTCTCGGGTAAATTTCAGCTTAATTACAAAGGCATCAAATGTGTAAGAAAAAAATATTTGTTTTTTTTGTTGTGAATGTGCATCTGCGCTTCGTGCTGAAACTCCAGGGTGACAGCAGATTTAGAAACACATTCCCCCTCCACAGAGCACATGTGGGATGCTGCAGTTTTATTTAGCTGCCAGTCTGTTCATGTACACAAACACACACACACAAATACAAACTGCTAGTCATCAATGTCGCCTCCTGTTTTGTAGGTTGGTGTGGGCTATAGTTTGCCATGGCAATGAGTAGTTACACTGCCTCATCACCACACACACACACACACACACACACACACACACACACACACCACGTGCACACGGATACATTTAACACCTTGTTATATGTCAGCCCTCCTCCATCCCATCTGTGTCTTGTTTGTTACTTAAACCTTTTTCTGTCTTGACTTAGCCTCATACGACTGCATATTTAGAGGCACACAACTTTGTATAGGAAAATATTTTAACACATAAAAGAGTTATGGTGCTGATGTAACACATTGATTTTGTGTCACATAGGGAGAAACAATGCAACAGATGTATTGTGTACATAGGACGTCTAGCAAAAGCTTGTTAGTTATATAGATTTACTTAACTTTCTGTAACCTACTTTACATTATTGTCATAACAAAAGCTTGAAGTATATTAATGACTCCAGACTGCATTCAAAATGTTCGCTTATGCTGCTAACATTTCATGTGGTCGCATTCATGCGAGTGCATGATGATCATTATCATTGGTGCCCCGGCTGGCACTTGCTGCCCTATGCACTGCGCGTGTATGTAGCGGCGTAGAACAATCCATTTAGCTGTTGCATGTTCCAAAAATGAAGCAGTCTATAGCTGATTATTTTAAAAAGCAAAATGAGGAGAGAGGAGGAGGCTGGTGGGTAGGGAAAGACAACGACAGGTTGAGACTTAGAGGCCACTGATGATGAAGGCGCAGGCAGGGAGAGACCGACTGAGCCAGGGAAGAAGAAAAAGTACCACTTTCAGCCACAAAGGCTAACGCGGTACCTGTGGTTGCGGCATGAGGGGAAAGCTACGCTGTGTGTCAGTTGTAGGCAATGTGGCCCGTCCTTTGCAGGCAACTCTAAACTTTGCAACTAAGGTTGTATTTGGTGGAAGAATTAGCAGTCATTAGTGCGATCCACAGTTATTTAATCTCCAAATTAAACATGGACACTAAATGGCTTGTATCCTTAAGAAGGAATTGATCCCACAAAGGTTTTACTGTAAATAAAAAGTCAGTTTGATAGAGGAGCATTTACTTTGTCTCTGGTCTCACTGAGGGTTTTATATCAAGGACCAGCTGGAGCCAAACTTTGTTGTGAATGTCTTTTCTGTGGTTAGTAAACCTTTTATATGAATGAACGGCTGTTAATTAATTCTGACGTCTGTTAGATGTGAAGTCTTTGATTAATCCTTTTTTGCATCTTTGAAGTGCAGGTGTGTGTGTGTGCGTTTATGCACACACAGTACATGTGTGTAGAGACATGTATCTGTGTGTGTGCTTGTGAGTTTGTGTCTCAGACACACCTACATGTGTGTTCAATACGTAGACGCTGAGTCCATACAGTCAAAGTCCTTTCTTGTTTATTTGAACGAAGTTGAAATGGTCTTCAAAGAGCATGTGGCCTGGAGCGAGCCTGGGCTCAGTGTGTGAGACGGGCTGTCCCATAATGACTCAACACTTTCTCTCTGTGTGTGTGTGTGTGTGTGTGTGTGTGTGTGTGTGTGTGTGTGGTGACACCATCAGTGCCATCCGTCCATCTATCTATCACGTCTGTGAACGTTATGTCCTTCCAGCTTTTGCGGCACATACAGGCCTGATATTGTGACCACCTACTCAAATATTTTTTTGCGTGTATTCCTACTTGCCATGTGCTTGTTAATTTTCCACTGTATTGTCCACTGCAAAGTTGTCTGAAGCGCTGAACCTCAAAACACATATAAGGGCCGGTCATTTCATACTTCTCGTCAACCAGAGCTAGAGATGGTCCGATACCATTTTTTGCTTCCCGATACCGATTCTGATACCTGAACTTGCGTATCGGACCGATACCGAGTACCGATCCCATACCAGTGTGTCATATATTTTATTATGTTATAACAACTGTATACTACTATCCCTGTATGGATGTGGTATTATTTCTATCTTTGTTGTCGGTCTGGCTCAGGTTAAACTCTTTGTGAAACATGAACAAACACAAACAATGAATGCCACAGAACTTTCTTTTATTATGCAGTTTGACAGTCAGTTATAACGGGGGAAAAAAAACATAAATTAACTACTTTAACGTAGATTTTCTTTAGGGCTTTATTATGTGGTATCGGATCGGTGCATAAACTCCAGTACTTCCCGATACCAGCGTTTTAGGCAGTATCGGAGCCGATACCGATACTGGTATCGGTATCAGAACATCTCTAACCAGAGCATGTGAGCGGTGAGAATTCACACTCCTCGCTCACAGAGCTGTTTGTTCGGTACCTCCATGCCACCAGTGCCCGAAGCTACTTGCTCACCCACCGGCAAAACGTTAGCTGGATGACGGGCGCTGGCGTCATGGAGGGAGGGCCAGTGCCGTGCATCTGCATGGAGTTCGGGCATGCTTTGAACTCGTGGTGTGAGCGAAATTGGAGGGGGACGGAGCGGAAGATAAGGTGATGCTCCAACTTTTTTATCAATGTAATGAATGATTTTACTTAGAAATTCTAAATGCAGGACTCCATTATAGTATTGTATGTTTACTTAACTTTACTCAATGATTAGAGAACCTTTTCCATCACTGCAGCCCCTTATACGTTTGGGCTTATTATTGAAATTACTTAATGCCCCTGTGTGAACACTGTGTGCTTTCAAATAACCACTCTAATTTGTTTTGTGGGTCCTCAGTAGTTTTGTCATTACTTGTATATGTTTTCTGCATGCATTGTAAGTGTGAGCCTGTGTGCCTGCTCCTTTGTGTGTTTGTGTCTGTATTACATGCAATGGTGTGGGTGTGCGTAGTAGTTGTCTCTAATAGAAGAGGCCCTTTACTCATTGAGTCATTGATGGGCTGATTGAGCTCCTGGTTCACACACACACACACACACACACACACACACACACACACACACACACACACACACACACACACACACACACACACACACACACACACACTACTTTGTTCTGTATTGTACCAAACTCGAGTGACTCATGCTCTCATCACAATGAAACCGGGATACAGCTGCGGGGCACGGCTTCAGAGTGACAAATATTATATCCGTTTTTTTAACTGTCACTACTAATGTGACTGATTTAAGAAAACTAATATTTTACTGCACTGTAAGAATCTTACCTTATTTACTTCTTGACTATTTTCTAGGGCTGTAATGGTGCGCATAATTTTGTTTGATATTGTAATCCATCATTTTGTAGCTCTGTGGAAATGCTGAGGTTCAGCATGAAGGATTTTGTCTTGGCATATTAAATAGCATTTTGAAAATACTGGTGGATTTAATGTTGAGTTATTGTGTATACAGAATATTAATCACCTCACAGACATTTGCTGTTCACCATTATATTTTATTACTGTGGTTTTACCTGTACATTAGCAGTTATGAATCTTGTGTGTTATATCATGTCTGTTATATATACTATTGATTGTGTTAGACAGATGGATGTATAAGGAAAATGGATCACTGGATGGATGAATAGCAGTTACCTACCTTGTCCGATTAACATTCAGCCTCTGCTGCTGGAGAACAGCTCGATTTTAACTTACTGACAACAAGAGACATGTTTGTATTCAAGCAAAACTGTATTTCTATGTACAAATTTAGCCACTGAGCTCCTTTCTGCTTGATTCTTTTGGAAACGATGAATAACGTATTAAGCTATATCTCTCAGAATGAAGTGGCCGGTCTCAGCTGAATGAGAGACACTGATTTACAAGTTCTTATGTAAAGAAATATGAATGTAGTTTGGTCCTTAGGCTATCGGTGAATCACAGGGAGCCATTTTATCTGTTAGATGAGCTGTCAGCGGCTCACTATTCACTCCTTTACATCGCTCTGTGTATTGACAATGACTAATTCACTATTACTAATGGAGCCACCTGGGTAAGACCAAATCAGAACAGCTGTCCCGCTTCCTTAAGTAATCACAGTAAGATTTTAGAATTTAACCGTGTGTGCACATTGTAAGCAGCTTGTTTAATTATGCGCTGTACACCGAGTAATTTAGTGTTGCCATGCAGGTAGTGCTTTGTGACATTGTGGTTTCTGTAATATTAAAACGTTGTTTGTATCCTTTAATATACTGTAGCCAAACAGCAATTCAGTTACATTAAACTCAGTGAGTTCATAGGGATAGGAATCTTTGTCACGATTCGATTCAGAATTGATACTTGATTGAATAAAAAGAAGGGGGGCACTATATTTTGCCTGCTACTTCAGTACACTGTAAAACCAAATATGGTGAAGCAGCGTTCAGTTTTTATGCACCACATATCTGGAACAAACTCCCAGAAAGCTGAAGGTCCGTTGCAACTCAGTTCTTTAAGTCAAGGCTGAAGACTTTTCTTTTTGATGCTGTCTTTTTTATAAATCAAGTAATTGTTCATTTCTTACACTGCACTGTAACTTTTATTCTTGTATTTTATACCTGTCTTATTCTATTTTAGCTTCATTTTATATTCTCTTTTATGAATGTTCTTAATTGTGACTTTGAATTGACTCGTTGCTACAATGTTCTGTATAAATAAAGCTGCCTTGCACTGTGAATAATCGCTGGCCGGCTATGCAACTGTGAGTCATTTTGTGGCGTGCAGGAGAAAGCTTACTTCAGATCATAGTTTCAGCTCATACAGTATATGTGTGTGAACTTATCCATGGTTTTACATTTTTTTAATGTTCGGATAAGCCAAATTGTGGCCACCATCAGAGGTTTACCACAAGTTGCAATAATAATAATAATAATATTAATAATAATAACAAAACAAAAATGGTAACTCGCTGGGAAATATGTTTGTACTTCTCTCTTTCTTGTTGTAGATACTACTACAACAAGAGGATCCTTCACAAGACCAAAGGGAAGAGATTCACCTACAAGTTCAACTTCAACAAACTAGTGCTGGTCAACTACCCCTTCATCGACATGGGCTCTGGTATGTACACAATCACATTTATGTACCTGGCATCCCAGGTTGGCACACCATCAGCTGGCAGACACTGAAGAGCTGATGTCTCACTGGCGGAGTGTCTTAAGATGTATTTGTTACAATTAACAAGCACTTAACCAGGGCTTTTGGTTTTTGAAAGCAGGAATTGTTAGGTTTTTTTCAGTACCAGTTGTTGAAGTCTGTGGAGTTTTAACATTGTGTCTAACCAATGTTTTTCTTCTGCCCTGATGGTCCCCTGGCAACTGAAATTCATGGTTATTTCTGATGAAAAGAATGAAATCACACTTGACAGCGAGGACCTTTTCAAAGAGTGTGCACTCTAGCACATACGAAAGGGTTTTGGCCTTCAGGTGTCTGACTTTGAGGTCCTTGTGTGTTAATATTACAATTTGATCAGCCAGAATAACTGCTAAACTTGACACTGTTTACTTGTTAGCCAAGAACAGAGTTTTAGATGCTACTACACTTGCTTCATGTAGCATTACAGGGAGGCAATTCTAATTTGATATTTTGCTCCGATTTAGTTTGAAAGTCAGTCAGTCAGTCAGTTTACAGTCGTCTGCAAAGACGGCTTTTGAGAAAAGGCCCAAAGGTTGTATATAACTGAGACATTTAAATGTATTAGTTAGACATTTTCCAGTCAGTGTGGTGGACAACTTACCAGTTTACTTGCCAAAGAGTCATCTTATAGGAACAGAACATCTAAATCAAATCATATTCACATCAAGTATGTTCACCCCTATTTTTGCAAAGAAAACTCAATCAGATACTATCCTAGTAGAAGTACAAATAATATACCAAACCGAATTTGGGTGTAGTGTGTGTTGCATGTATCGGCCTGGTTACTTTGTGTTTGGTGTTTTTGAAGACATCAGTGTGCCACGTCCCAGTTTATCCCTCTCCTCTCAAGTCGTCTCTCGTTCTGGTCCCGGCCACCCAGTGTAAACACAGCCCATATGGAGCGTTGGATACTGGGTGACATAAGTGCAGCTTTAATTATAGTCTCCGTGTGATGTGGCCCACACACTGACATGTTGTGATATGATGGTTTCATACGACGGTCACACACACACACACACACACACACACACACACACACACATACACATGCCCTACGTCAATCTAGATTGATAGGCAAGTACAGACGCTCAAATATACACAGTTTTTTTTCTCCTCATCGTCTTTGACACACATGGCCCTGCTTTTTAAAAAGAGAGACCCACACACACTCAGAGGTACTGGAAAAAAACAAGAGGAGCCCAACCCATGTTTGTGATGGCAGTAAGAGCAACTTTTCCAATATTTAATTCTGGCACGTGCACGGATGCCAAGAATGTATTGCAGTGCCAGTGTCTCCCTGGCAGGAGAGAGAGAAAGAGGAAGGGTTGAAAGAGAAGGGAACTTGTGGCTTTGTGTAACCCAGTGTTTTCTTTTGTGTGTGCCTGTGACCCTCTGGGTAAAATAGTTGGAGTTATGGGAGACTTGTGACCTACTCTCATTAGTTACTTTCCTCCTTCTCTTCAGCTTAAAGGGCTGGTTCATCACAAAACCAAAACATTTCTTTGTTGTTGTTTTCTCACTTAGCCCCAGTGGTATCGCGCCATGCAGATGTTTTTTGGTTTTATTTGTCCACATCTGTCTTTGAGTGTTAATGGAAATCTTTAAACAGTAGTGTCTCCTTCTAGAAGCAGTGTCCTGGTTACTCTGAGTTATCCATGAAACCCTGTCGACCATTTGCTTAAGACAAATTTTCTACCAAAGAAATTGTTGCTGTAAAAACCGCTAAGCTGACACTATGTTCTATGAGTAATGCAGAGTAACATGGTCTCTGCTTCTGGAAAACAAACAATGTCAATCTGTTGAATTGTATCACTTTGAGCACCATAAATAACATCCAATACACCTCCGTAGCATAGGGGTGGATGTAGAAATCTCACAGGACTTGTATCTCACAAACCAAAACTACCCTCATACCCAGACGCCATTAGAGATGGGGGAGAAAATGCTCTATGCTCTTTTTGTAATTTCCAGAGAGCAGGGTTAGTCCTAACGTAACTTATAAACTTGCTGCTTTCTGAAAAAATAAGGCGTGTTGTAGGGGGCTTACTGTTTTGCATGAATACCAATGTCAATGAGATTTTCATTGTGTATGTTTTTGGTTTCGCTTTGGCTCTCTATAAGATGATGAGCCTGGTTTCTATCATCATCCTTCTTTTTTTTTTAAAAGCATTTAAACGTAACAGTGTTGATTTAACTAACTCACCCCTTCCCTTTTCTTTTTCTCACAGGGCGAGTCCCTCAGAGTGCCCCCCCAGTGCCAACTGGAGGCAACCACTTTCGTTTCCCCCCGTCCACGCCGTCAGAAGTCCTCTCATCCAGCGAGGAGCTGCGCAGCCCAGGCATGTTCAGCAGCGTGGCTCGCCGCATGGCCCGGGGTTCTGTGAGCGACTGCAGTGACGGCACCTCCACCAACTCGGAGCTAGAGGAGGCTATGGGGGCCGATGAGCGAGGCATGGGGCCTGAGAGGGCGTACAGGGGCCTGCTTCCTCCACGTCTGCCTCATGATTCTTTCTTCAGGGTCTACCCGAACCCAGCAGGGCTTGCCAGACATGGGCCCAGGGTCCATCCAGAGCCTCTGTCTCCATTCCCTGTCTCCCCCCTGCCTGGCCCCGGGGGTCTTCTGGCCCCAACTCTGTCCCCCGCCCTGTCCATGACCCCTACCCCCCACCTGCCCTACACCCCCTCTCCCTCCATGTCCTCTCCCATGTTGGGCTCCCACTTCTCCTTCAACCCAGAGGACATGAAGCACTACCTGCAGGCCCACACCCAGTCTGTCTACAACTACCACCTCAGCCCCCGAGCCTTCCTCCACTACCCCAACATTATTATCCCTCAGCCCCACCGCCCCACCCCAGAGAAGCCAGCCGCCCATCACCTCCACGGGCAGCAGCAGCACCCGTCACCGTTCTCTCATTCGCTCAGCCAGCAGCCGGGAGGCGGAGAGGAGGGGCAGCAGCACCCATCACCGTTCAAGTTCAAGCTGCAGCCGCCGCCGCTTGGACGCAAACAGAGGGAATCTGGGGGCTCACTGGCTGCTGCTTCTTCCTCCTCTTCCTCCAGCCAGTCCTCCTCCTTCACAGGGTCAAGTCAGAAAATCAACTCTGCCTTGTCTGCCGGGCCCCCTAAGATCAAGGTGAGACTTTTAACACACACAGACACAGAATGTGGTGTTTTCACTTGGGGGTGTTTGTGGTTTTGGAAATTCCTCTCAAACATTTTCAGTGTGAATAACATCAGGCTGAAAAAAATTGAACGTCATGATATAAAATACTCTTCCTCTCCAGGTGGAGCCCATATCCGACATTGAGTCAGAAGAAGAGGTGGAGGTGACTGACATCAGTGACGAAGATGAGCTCAATCACATTGACGAGGATGACGAAGGTGACCTCTTCACCAGGACAGCTCGTCACCATCATCATCAGCTTAACAACCATCTCCGAGCTAACGGAAATGGGAGCAGCCATTCTGCCCCTCCACACAGTAACCCTGATGACGACCCTGATGATGATGAGGAGGTCTTCAAGACTCCTGCCACTCCTTCCCTTAGCAGCGGCAGCCTGGCCTTCCCTCTGATCAACCTGAAGAGTGAGCCGGGTCAGGCAGCTCCCATCAGCCCTGGAGGCACGCGCTGCATCCCGCTCAAACTCCGCTTCAAACGCCGCTGGAGCGAAGACCAGAAGATGGAAGCGGACGGAGAGAGGGACGAGGCAGAGGACAAGAAAGTGAGGGCTAACGGAGAGGAGGAGGTGGAGGGGAAGACAGAGGAGGTGGGCAGGAGAGTGGGGGAGGTGGAGAATGGGGGAGGAAGAGAAGGAGCAGGAGGTGTTATTTTGGGGTTGATGCTGCCACCGCCTCCGACCCAGCGCAGAGCAAGCTCAGAGCTGCAGAGGGCCACAGCACAGCTGTCTCTGGAAAACACTGGCTGCTGAGCCTCATGCACATACATACATACACACACACACACACACACACACACACACACACACACACACACACACACACACACACAGACACACACTTCTGAGTCTTGTCTACAAACTTAATAGTTTTAGACCGTTATGCTTTGTGCTTTCTTGACGGCAGTAGTGTACATAGCCGGTTCTGTGTGCTTAAGGTGAAAGGTGGAGACAGTAACTGAAAGGTGATTGTATAAACACACTTGCATGTTGTACCATATGTAGGAAGTTTGTACAATAATTAAAGGAAGCGTCGGGGCACTTTTTCCTGAGCTCAAGCACCACAAGCTCCTTAAATTACTTGACATAAAACAAAAGAAATGTCCCCGCATGTGTGACATCTACATGCTCACAATGTGTTGAAGGACAAGATGTTGACATGATTACCTCTCAGGTTTTGTCACGGTTTGCAGCATTAACACCTTTTACTTTGTACCTTACTATGGTTCAGTACTGTTAGCAAGCAACCACTGGCCATATAGCCTGTGTAAAAGCATAAAGCATAGATGTGCCTGTGTAGCCTCTAATGTTCTGCAAGGCAAGACACCTTTGTGCCCCTGGTACATCTTCAGATATGAACACAGCAGACAGTATTTTTGCTGTGACTTACAACATTAAGAGATAATCAAACGTAGTTTGTATATTTACTTGTGACCCCTTTTTTTAAGAGTCATACAGAGAGGGAGTCTGCTCTTAACATCTCTTAGGAATTGCACATTGCCTTTTCAACGCCTCATAGCGGCAGTTAAATCTGCCAGGGATCACCTCACATCACACCTGTGCCCAGATTGTCTTTTAATGGGTCTGTTTGTTTATCTGGTGCAGTGAAACTAATCACAGTCAACCTAAAGCATACAAAGGCAGCCTGGATTGTACAGCAGTAGATGGACTGATTTTCTTACCCACATCTGGCTCACTTGAAGGTAGTGAGCCCTCCTACTTACTTCTCCCTCTCTCCTCATTTGTACTCACCGTAACAGACATATAGATCCTAATGTTACTAAAACACTTTTAACAGCCCTGATAGAGATTACAGAAGTGCCTGTCTGTCTGCTCGCATCACCAAGCAGTCGTTTACAAAATGGAGGGCAATAAGAAAAGAAAAAAAGACCTTGCTCCGATGGATCTTACAGACTGAAGAGGGTGATTAGAAAAAGCTCTCCAATCAGTCTTTTCTCCAAGACACAACTCAGGACACTATCAGACTGCAGACTGAGTTGAGTGGTCTCTTCATCCTCGCGCTCATTCACTACAGTGTATAAAGACATGAAATGAGGGTGGAATTGTACATCTTGACGACAGTCAAAGTAAGTCTGAGTGAGTAGGAGAGGAAGATTGTGATGAACTGGCTTTGATCTCTCAACCTCTGACCTGCCACACAACACATTTGTTAGCCAGCAGATGGACGTGGTTCCCGCTGTTCAGAGCAATCACCTGGGTTTCTGAGGAAAGAAATCAGTCTCTCCTTTTCTCTTCACTTGTTGAGGAAAAGAGAGAGGCTACTAGAACGGCTGTAATTAAGAGACAGACTTGTTGCTGTGTGGACCCATAGCTGGTGTAAAAACATCAGACCTCGAGGATACAGAGGGTGTCACGGCTTTTCGTGTCCCTGCGTGACTTCGCACAATCTTAAAAACAGGGTTCGGTGGTTTGAGGGCATTCGTAGTATTTTCTCCCTCTAACATACAGATCAGCAGCTCTCTTCTGCATTCCCCCTGTTTTTTTTTTAAAGACTGTATTCTCTGTCAAAGGAGGCTTATGCCTCTTAAGAACATGGACAGTATTTTAGGGCATTTGCAGTGATCTGAGGACTTTCTGTATTTTGGAGATAATGGCCGGATCGGTTCATGTGATGTTTTCGAGAAGCGACGATTGAAGGGGACTGATTTGTCTAGGGCAGAACGGGGAACCATGTAATGAATGTCAAGCATCAAGGTTAACTCAGGCAAACGTTCACTGAGATATCGAGAAACACACTTATTTTTATGACGTTTTACTCACATACACAGTTCAAAAAGGAAAAAAAAGAACATTGTGCCCATTTTAATGAACAAACAATTCCAAATAAGATTGTGCCTTTTTTTAAGCCAACAAGAGTTTTATCAAGTCACCCCCAGCAAAATTTTTATCAAAAACACACACACACACACACACACACACACACACACACACACACACACACACACACACACACACAGTACCACCATGCCTTCTGTTTTTTGTAAAAGAGAGATACAGAATAAGTAAATCTACACATATATATATTTTATTCAAATATATATTGAATTCAAATATTATATTTCAATATGGTCATTTGATACAAATCAGGAAAATCCTATTTTTAACGGTAAAGATATGTATATATTCTAATGGGCATATTATTACCAGTATAATTCAGCCTTTGCCTTCTCACCCTTGCCTTCTCTTGACCGTTGAGCTGCAGTGACAAAGGCCACCAGTATCAAGAGTTTTATATTTATATTGTAAAAAATTAAAAAAACAAACAGTTATTGTGTAATCAGGGGGTGGAGGGTGTGATGGGCCGAGGATAAATGAGTGAGCAGACATTTTTAACCAGACCTGGGTCAAATCATATTTACCTTGTTGGTGGGCGTGTTTGTTTTAACATCCCTGGAGTAGCAGATAGGCAGGGTTTCCCACATCAGGAAACAGAAAGGTGAATTTAATTCCCTTTTTCTGTTAACATTTTAGCTCTTTTTTTACTTTGTCCTGCGTGGTTACCCGCCTGCAACTCAAACCCGTATTTGGCAGCCACTCTTTGACCCCGACCTGCTTAAAAAAAAAAAAAAAAAAAAAACCGCGGTTTGTAATGGGGAGCTGGTGACGGACTTGTGTGTTCAGAGCAGACATGATGATTCTGATTGGATGACAGCAGGTTTTCAGCTCTGCGCCGCCTCGCAAAGCCAGCAGGACCGCATCTGCTGATATGACGTGATATGAGCGTGGACTCTGGACTCAAGCAGGCTTTGTGTGAACCCAGTGTGTATGGGCTGGTCTGAACCCTGCCCATACGCAACACACACACACACACACACACACACACACACACACACACACACACACACACACACTCACTCACTCACCCTGTCCTGGTTACAGTGAGGCTTTACTGTGGCTAGAATAAAGGGAAACATGACATCACACGTGACATCAGACGCCCCCACAGTCTCTCTGGAGTAGACTGCAAACCATAGAAACTACACACACACACACACACACAGAGGAAATGGCATCACAAAACCTCAGAGCGGAGTGGAGAGAGAGGGACTTCCCATAACCTGACTCGCTCATTCTGCTCAGTGTGTATGTGCACTTGTGAATGTGTAGGTTCTATAGTTATGCTATCCACACACACACACACACACACTTTTCAACACAGTTCAGAAAGGACTAGCCAGATGTAGTCTTCGCCCGGAGTATTTAGTCCCAGTTTTCTTGTCCAGATTGTCCAACTCGCTCCAGTCTCGTGCAAAAAAAATTCACACGCCTATCCTTCTAATTGGCTTGTTAACATTATCAGCATTATAAAAAGTCAAACCTCCAACTTTTTGCCATTTGTTAGTGTAGATTGCTAAAAAAGTGCCAGCAAAAAACATTTTAGGTAACTTTAAGGCAGTTTAAAAGTGTCTGGTAAAGCAGAATACAAACACCAAGCTGTACCTGAACTGTTGCACCTGTGCTGCCTTACCTGTCGTGGCTTCAAACACAAAACACAAGACGATAACCCTTTCCCCACCGGTCGATATTTTCACCCCTCGATTTCATCGATGCTTATCATTTCTTCTGTATTTCTTTCAGACATATTACTGTTACTCTTGTAATTATTATATTATTAACATGACTATTTTTGATTATTTTGTACCCTCTTGCCCATGGCCCGGTCTCTTCTCCATGAATTCTGTTTTTCTGTGAGTTTTTGTTTCAGTTTGCACGCTTTCCCAAAAACTTCAACTAGTTGGCTTCAGTGCAGTCTTTGTTTTCTTCTTCTTTTCTTTTTACTCATGCTGATTTTATAACCATGTTACTGTGGACAAGAGGAGGGTCACATAATCCCCACATGATATACAGCAGGGGAAGAAACTATTGTTTTCATATTATGATGTTGTATATATATTTTTTTCCATTTTGGAGGATACTTTATGAAAAAAGCTTTGTACTGTTTAACCATTGTATTATTTGAAATGCGTACCCTGTCCTCTCTCTGGTCGTCTCGGTCTCTCCTCTCACGTCCACCTCAACACTGAGCTGTCACTCCAGAGGAGAGACGGAGACTTGTAGTTTTTATCATGGAGGAACCACCTGTACTTCAGTTCCTCATCTATCTGTTCATCTTCATTTGTAATTGAACAATAATCAGGGTTCATTAAAAAAAAGGTGAAAATGGACATCAGTTTCTCTCTTTCTTGCTTTCATTTATTCACCACCTTCCAATGGTGGAAAGTAACTATACTTAAGAACATAAGTACAATTTTGAGGTACTTGTACTTTATGTGAGTTTTTCCTACTACAGAATACTGCTACCCCACTACGTTTTGGGGGCAAATCTTGTAAAAAATGTTTACTTCACTACATTAATTTGTTAACTTTAGTTAGAAGCTACTTTGCAGATTTAGATTCTTAATACAAATGTAAATTAACTAATAAAGTATGATCTATTATTGTAGGTTAAGCTAATTATAACTAATGATAATCTATAAATATATACACGATTATTAAATGGACCATTCTGCATAATGAATACTTTTGGTACTTTGAGTACACTCTGATGCTAATACTTTTGTACTTTTACTTTAGTAAGGTTTTAAATGCAGGATTTTCCCTTGCAACGGAGTATTTTTACACTGCAGTGTTGCTTAGAGAGCTGAATACTGCTTCCACAACTGTTTTCTTCATTCCTTCCTTATAGCGTCATTTATTTATTTTGTACACTTAACAAAAATGGAATCATTAAACATGGAGCTAAAACAATTAGTCAATTAAACTAATTGTCGACTATTCTGATAACCAGTTAATCATTTAAGTTTATTTTTTTTTAAGTAAAAATACTGCCTTGTTCCAGCCTCTCAATTGTGAAGATTTGCCGCTTTTCTACTTCTTAAGTGATAATAAACTGAATATTTGGGGGGTTTGGTCTGTTCGGGCTAACAAGCAAATAACCTTGGCCTTCAGGATAAAAAAACAACCTTTTCTGACATTTTATAGACTAAACGATTATTATTATTACTAAACAATGACAGTAATTGTTAGTCGGGCCCCTAATTAGTCACCCAGAGGAGAATTTGGGTTTAGTTATCAATTGTTCTGGGGGAAACACACACACACAGAGAGAGAGAGAGAACAGGTTTAATGCTATGCTATAAAATTAAAAAAAAAGCATTCTTTTGTCTGTGTAAAGTTACTGTCACATAGTAGCCTCGGCATACACAATAGGCTCATGTAAACAATGAAACAGTCAGTGCAGTGACTACATACTGTACATCTCAGAAGACATTCTCCATTTCCTGGATAACCTTCAGGCCAGCTCAATCGACTGTCAGTTGGGATGCTTTTTAAACAAACTCCGGCCCATCATCAGCAAGAATGGCCCAAACACAAGCAGTGGGTTAAATGTCAGATGCCTAAACAAATTGGTTTCACACTTAACGTATCCTTGGGAATGTTATTTATCTTTTTCATGAAGAAAAAAAAGAAAACACAAAACACAACATATTTGTATTTTTTCTAAGAATAATATGTGTGGAATGTGCAGAGTACAATGGTAAGATTTTTTTGTATTATTTTGCACTAAGTGGGTGTCCTCTGCAGGCTAATAGTGCTGCACTGGGACAATGGAGGTGTTTTTCAGTTTATTGTCAGTAGATGGTTCATTCATTGCATTCATTCACTGCCACATGTACAACTTGAAGGACAGTGGTTAAGAGACATAATTAATGTATAGAACCCTTATAACACACATGAATACACATTCCTAAATCACAAATCCTCCGCCCAACACACACACGCACACACACACACATTGGCCATCCAGTATCACTGAGTCAAATCTCCTTCCTTTATGATGGTGGATTTGTACAACCTGCATCCTTTCTCTCTCTCTCTCTCTCTCTCTCTCTCTCTCTCTCTCTCTCTCTCTCTCTCTCTCTGAATGCTTTATGTCAACAGCAAGTCAAGTATTTTGTACTTGTCAAAGTCCTGACACATTTTATGTAAAGAAAAGCCATCTGGGGATAAGCATTCTCACTTCTGCTCCCAATAGGCCTGTGATGGATTTTTTTTTTTGTCCCTGACTTGGGACATGGGACATGGGAGGGATTTGGTTATGACAATAGGAATGATTCAGGAGGATGGAGTGATGTTTGTGGGAGTCAGACCTTCCGTTTAGGAGCAGGTGAGTATTTGGAAGAGATTGTTGGTCTTTGTTGAACATACAGAGTTTTTATTGTATAGTTTATCAGCAAGACTCTGTTCTTGAGTACGGCATCAGAACAGCATTAGTCATGATTGCCCCCCAAAAAAAATCCCTGAAAACTTTAATAATTAAAATAGGCTACTAATTGTGTCCCAGATGACACCTCAGTGATCCACCCACCTCATGTTTTTACTTCTGCTGAAATGAACGTTTTAATTACTCACCAGACTGGCAAATCTCTTCCATACACAATGTGGGTTTATCTCTATCTCATGATTTGAATCAGGCACATGACTGTGCCCCCTCTTTGGGTTCTGGTTGGTCCTGGTTTGATTAGAAGGTCAGAATTTGTGCCCGAGGGATTGTTTTTAAAGGCTGGCATTTAGATGATTTATTATGTATTTATTTTTTTACTGGAAAGTGCTGATAATGGTGATAATGTTTTTTTATTTAATATCTTTTTTTATTGTAGGTGTTGCAAATAAAGCTTGTTTTCATTACAGAGAAAATCAACTAATCATTTAGTCCATAAAATGTCCAAAAAAAAGCTTGAAAAAGACATCTATCTTGCAGAAGGCAAGATAGATACCCCAAAGACTTCACAATCCCAGAAGGACAGGAAAACCACTTAATCTTCACGTTTGAGAGGCTGGGGCAAATTAAAAAATGACTTAAATTATTAATATATTGTGAAAATAGCTGTCAGCTCTAGCCAAAACATCACAAGTTCAGTTTGTTGTGTAGCCTATATATCTTTCTTTCTGTTATTTTCCCACAAATTCACCTCAGAGGGGTCTTAGGCTGCAGGTCAAGATGATGATCATGAGACTCAATTTTATAATACAGTACAATAAGGTTATGTATAAAGTTTACTTTGTTCCCTACTTTTCTGAGCTTTTTACCCAAATCTCGCTCTTACTTCTGCAGTCACAGGGATAGATTTTGGACTTAAACGAGACACATTTATGTTTTTCCCGTCCTATTTATGTAGGCTACACTACAGTATAATAATCACTAGACAACCTTTAAAAACCACTGGAGCAAAAGCCTCCAGTTGATTTTTCTCCTGGTGTCTCTCTAAAACTCTGGCTCTCCCTGCTGTCAGTTTCTAGTAGTACACGTGGATGTATTGGTATGATTGGTACACCTTCTTGTACACCTTTCCTTTCCCGCATGTGCTCTGGAAACTCTCGCGAGACTTGTCAGTGATTCGTGGGATGGCCTGTGAAACCTATGTGAAACCGTAATGGCTCGATAATTGAGTGGCTGAAGTTTGTTTACATTAAATGTAAACACACATTTATGTCTAGACTCATCTTTCCCGTCTGGAAATATCTAGTCAGGGAAAAGTCTACTTTATGGAAGGTAATGGAAATATAACAGGGTCCACTCGAGCTTAGTTCGCTAATTATCGTCATTACCAGAGTTTGGTAAAATTAGGTCAGCTCAGCATAATAGCTTATATTGGGGAGGGGAAATAACACTGCGATTTTTTTTAACAAACAATATAATACACTAAACTAAAAATGGTATAAGTCCATTTTGTTTACCATTGAATTGGATTGTTAAATCAAACAACTCTCATACATGCTAAATTTGAAGCTAGCTTACATCCAGCAGGCAGTTAGCATGGAAACGAAGACACAATCTGTGTATTCCTGCAATGACCATTTGAACTGTACAAACTTTATAACTTGTTCCAGTTCCAGTTCTCACGTATTTGTATTTTTTTTTATATATATATATATATCTGTGTGTGTGTTTTAAACTTAAGTTTTTGTTCTTATTAGGCAAACGATATTGTGTGAATGAGTGAGCTTTACAAGAATTCGGGATTTTGCTACCTGTACCCGGGCCGTTTCTCCGTCTTTATGCTAAGCTAAGCTAAGCTAACCGGCTGCAGTTTACCACACAGAGACAATAGTGGTAACATCTTTATATGGCAGTTTAAATTATGTTTACTTTATTTGACCCTGCTTCATGAGGCATGTATAGGTTCTCAAACATATTACAATAAAATAGACTTTCAGTTAGCCTTCTGTGGTAGATTGTTGGGCTAAAAGCAGTGGTTTAAGAAGTACTGAGATATTCTGATTTAAGTAAAAGTAGCAATACTGCAGTGGAAAAAAAATATTAAAATCAAAGTCCTCCATTCAAACTCTTACCTAAGTCAAAGTACAAATGTATTAGCATTGAAATATACTTCTAGTACCAAAAGTAAAATTTGTCATTATGCAGAATGGCCCATTTCAGAATTATATATATTATATTTCATTTTTAATTATATATTTTGATGTAGTAATGTGTACATCACTTTAATGTTGCAGCTGCTATAAGTTGGGTAGCTTTACCTATAATAATGTATTATAATGTATTAGTTGATTTGTATTTTGTATTAATAATTTAAATATGCAAAGTAACTCAAGCTGTCAAATAAATGTAGATTAAAACATACAATTTGCTGCCAAAATAAATAGGAGTAGAATTACAAGGTAGCATAGAGCAGAAATACTCATGTATAATACGGCAAAATTGTACTTAAATACAGTACTTGTGTAAATGTACTTAGTTACAATCCACCACTACGCTAAATGGTATTCCTGTAGCAGCTATTTAACACATGACTGATTCTCTGTATCTGTCATTTTCTATTTTTTCCTCACTTTCACTCTCTTTGTGTTCTCATTTTTTAAATCCTGTTAATCATTCCAGTATTTGTTTCATCTCTCTGACCACCAGCTCTCGTCCTCCCCTCCGCCTCTCTGTCTCTCCCCTCCGCCTCTCTGTCTCTCCCCTCTACCTCTCTGTCTCTCCCCTCTCCCCTGCAATCTGATTTGAAGCATTCATCGGCTGCTGATCTCAACAGGGGATGGGCCGTGTTGAGTGGAGGCTGATTGACGTGCTGTTTGGCCTCCAGCGGAGAGGGATTGTTGTCTGGCTGTGGGACGAGGTCAGAGGTCACAGTCCAGAGAGGCCGAGACAGAAACCAGAGCACAACAGAAGGCTAATTATCATGCATTGTTGCCGAGCTCCTGCTGGGACTCTGCCTTCAACTTTCACCATAAGGTCACAGCGAAAACTCTGGACCGCCAACATTGTGAAACCTGGTGAGACACATGATTGATATTGATATTGATTTCTTATCTTATTATCATCGGCAGTGTGTGTATATGAGTGTGAAGGGGCGGCTCAATAGACAACAGATTAGCCGATTAATTGCTTAAAAACAAGATAACTGACAAATAATTTAAAAAATATGTAATCAGATTGAAAGTAATCAAATATTTAAAATTGAAATTATATATATATATAAATAAATGAAAGCAGATAATTTAGAAAGGAAACTATTTTGCTACTTTTGATCAACTTTGAGACTAAATCAGAAAAAAAAAAAATATATATATATATATATATATATATATATTATTGTATATATGTATATTATATATTATAGTTTTTTGGTCTGAAAAAAACATCTGTGCCACGCCATATTAAAGTATCCCTTCATTAGTATCCTGATTGAAATATGGGAAAAAGTGAGATTAACAAGTTTAATAAGTTATGTATCTCTCCTTTGTTTCCTAATATATCAAATGTAAATGGGATTCACTTTAATAGGGACTCACTTTTTATTTATTTATTTCTTTTACTTTCAATGTCCTACTCTATTACAGTTACTTCCTCCTAATGATTAGATGTCACACTATTGCACCCACAACTGTTAAAACATGATGAATGGCTATGAACCCAGTAAGGACATAATTAATTAAGTTGACAGTAAGGTATAGAGAATTTTTTTAATTTAATTTTAAACACTATAATACAAGTTTCATGAAACACAGGACTCACTGAAGACGGGTTGGCTTAGTGCTTGAGCAGGTAGTCAGTATGCGTGAAGGATTAAATGCTGACAGTTGAGTATTTGTGCAGCAGCAGGCGTGTGAGTGTATTTCTGGAGGCAGATCGTCCTCACGGCTCAGTGAACCGGCAGAGCAGCATCCTCGGTAATAAGGATTCATTATCTGTGGGAGTCACGAGAAGAGAACGTCCACTAGCTGCTGCTCGGATCTGTTGCAGAAAAATAATTGTAGAGATCAAAGTTTATTTCAATAACCCTTTATAGCAAGCAACGAGTGACGTCAAAACCAAGCTCAAGACTCAAAATCACATGTTGAAATGGCCTCATGTGGCCTTTTCAGCCAAAAAGCAAACCTCAGACTATCATAGAAATCACATTATGATTCAAGGGATACTAGAGATACTCTTCTTCTAATATATCTTTATATATTACATATATATATATATTGACTATATCGTTATCCTTATTGGAAACCTTTCTTAAAGTTAGTGCAAATTGGCTGCAAATATATCAACTGAAAATGAACCTAGTTCTAGTTTCAAGCTCCCTATCTATCTATTTGTCCGTGAAGCCGACCTGTGTCAAATATATCATCTTTACTCGAACTATTTCTAATAGCTGTAACCATAATGACAGTGTCACACAACCAACAAAAATCAGGAGCATCCCACATCGCCAGCTTAGAAGAATTTCATTGCACAGGGAAACATGTTTCCTTACTGTGCATAGGACAATAAAACTTAGCAAAAAAAAAAAAAGTATAGGTCAGTGCATTTTAGTACTAGGGTGCAGCGCCATCTACTGAGCAATAGAGACACAGATAAACAAAAAAGAACAACCATTCAGAATGAATAAAGAACTGTCACCTATATCTATCTATCTATCTATCTATCTATCTAGCTAGCTAGCTATCTATCTATCTATCTAGCTATCTGTCTGTCTGTCTGTCTATCTATCTGTCTGTCTGTCTGTCTGTCTGTCTGTCTGTCTGTCTATATGTCTGTCTGTCTGTCTGTATCTATCTATTTGTCTGTCTGTCTGTCTGTCTAAAGAAAAACATATAAATCGTAAAAAAAGTGTGAGACTAAAAATGCAAATAATAAAAGTGAAATAATAAAATAAAGAAATTGATTGATTGATAAACTAAAAACAAATTATAATAAAAAAGTGTAACGGAAAAAAATGCACAAAAAAAGTGTCAACAGCAGGAAAGTAAACAAGAGCATGGCTCTGTCTTCCTGCAGCCATTAGATGATGTTCAATGTGTGTGAAGGTTCAACAGTCATCTAAATAAGTATAACAACAAATAATATATTAACATTAAATTTACAGTATTTAAACTCTTTGTCAGGCTTCTCACGTAATGTTTGGAATGCCCATTTTTCAGTCATGTTAGAAGAAGACGATGTCTGCAAAATGGCTGCAATGTATGTGCTCATATAAGAGAAATGTGCAAACTGAAGTAAAGAAATTGGTGTCTTATTACTTGATTTGCAAGCAAGTCACAGAAGTAACATCAGGCTGCACAGGAAGTGGGCATGTGTTTTTTGAAAGTGGTTATCAAAAGTTTCAGGTATCCATGACATAAGAGAGGCATGTAAGGCCTGTATTTTAAACCAAATATACAGTAATTATAAACTGTATTGTGTGTGTCATTCTGTATCTCCTCACAGGAAAATGACAAATACCAGCATCCATACTAAAATTGCTTAATTTTTCAGTTGACGGACACGTGTTCATCCTCAATGCAACATGTAACCGAAAGTGAGGAGCAAAAGATCAACCCTTATCTCTGTTGTGTGAAAAGAGATGAAAGGAACAGTTATGAGAAGCAATACATAAACAAATCTCTCACTGAGAATATATTGTGCATTTGTTTACACACCAGTATATGAATTGGAGCATGAAAGTTCATTGAATTTGGAAACAGCAGTACAGTAAAAAGATTTCATCTCAAGATCTATTTACCTGTTTGCAGTGATGGAAAGTACATTTAGTCGAGTTCTGTGTTTAAGTACAACTTTGAGCTAGTTGTTCTTTACTTGAGTATTTACATTTTATGCTATTTTATCCTTTCAGCCCACTACTTTTCAGAGGGAAATATTGTACATTGCATACTTTGTACTTTTTCAATTAAGTCCATCTATCTGTCTAAAATAGATTTGGGATACTACCCATTCATCTAACACCAGAAAGATATTAACATTTTTTACAAAATTACTCAGGGGATTATAGAAGAAGTGGCTACGAGTGACTGCACGCTCATCTTTGATTTCATTATTCACAGCAGGTGCAGGCTGTTATATCTACTGTACATCTACTCAACCTCAAAATGTTGGCCGGGGTGAAGACGAGTAGAGTTGGACTCATCTGGTCCATCTCTTACTGTCCAATTGTTCTTTTTATTTTTCAAACACACACACAGTCTTGAATGAGAGAGTGTTAGAGTGTTGGGTCAGGTGCAGTGCAGGGTCCCTGGAGCTGTTTAGCAGTTAAGTGGTCATAATGCATTTAGAGTAAAGTGACTGGGATTGGGGGGGCTTAGCCGCAGCTCTCCGTCTCATTCTTAGAAAGTGCTCAGAGGTGCTAATACCAGCCGGATTTATGGCACTCATTCAGAAACTGCTCAACTTCTGCAGCCACTCGGTCTACCTCTCGCCATTTTTCTCTGCTAGTGTCTGTCTCCCTCTTCCTGTCCTTGGCATGATTCATGTCTGTCTCTGTGTCTTTCATAACTCTCTTCGCTGTCTGTTTCAGGTCTACCCTTTCCCACAAAAGTCTCCCTTCACACATTCATCTCCAGTCACATCGTAAAGCTTTTCTGAGACGTCAATAGACTTCAATCTCGGGTCTCTTTAATGTCTCTCAACGGCGCCTTACGAAACCAGCCACCCCTCAAAGTTTCATGTTCCCTGTACTCGCCCTACATTTCTGAATACACACACGTCTACAGTGAATGAGCAGTCAGTTAGAGGGAGACAGAGACTGCAGTGCTTTACTATCAGGGGTGGGGAAAATGTCTGGAGATCACACTCACTCTGCACTTACATGTGCAGAGTGAGTGTGTCTGTGTGTGTTCGTGGTGCATTTTTCACAGATTTATGAGTCACAAGTTACAGCCATGAAATATGTACAGTAAATACATAAATGCTAAGCTTGTGCGTGCGTGCATATGTGTTTGTGTGTGCAACAAAATAATAATAATAAACCTGTACTGTACTTTATTGTATGTGCAACAGTGCATGTCTGTATGTTTGCATGCTCAAAGAGGCTGTATAGTCTGCACAATATACACAAAAGTGTGTGTGTGTGTGTGTGTGTGTGTGTGTGTGTGTGTGTGTGTGTGTGTGTGTGTATCTGTGTGTGTGTGTGTGTGTGTGTGTGTGTGTGTGTGTGTGTGTGTGTGTGATTGCACAGGACTAGGTACAGCGTGTGTGTCCTCCAGTACACGTACATCTTATGTAACGTCCGTACATGTTATAACTCCACTGCGCCTGCTATGTGTGTGTAGATGCTTGCTTGTTTGCATGCACCCAGTTGTGTGTAACTGTGGCAAGTGTACACGCTTGTCTGTGTGTGTGCGCGCGTGGGCGACTGCAATGCCGCAACCAGCCAGCTCTGTATCATCATTGACCAAACTCGTCATCTGTGCCTCTAAGCTATAGAAACAGCGAGTCACAATGCTACACAGCAATCCACACACAATTAGTGTCTCATGAAATCATAGTGGGATGCCACTGCGTGTGTGTGTGTGTGTGTGTGTGCGTGTGTGCGTGCATGTGTGCGTGTGTGTGTGTGTGTGTGTGTGTGTGTGTGTGTGTGTGTGTGTGTGTGCGCGCTTGCGTGTGTGGTGCACAGGCACGTATCTGTGTGTAAGTGTGTTTGTTTGTATGCACTCATGCATGTTTAACTGTATTTTTTTCAGCCTGTTTGCATGTTGTCTTGTATTCAGCAGTGTATTACAGCCTGTACCTGCTTGTACACATGCACACCGCCCTGCTCGCACACAGTGTTTGTGTGTGTGCAGGAGGCCCAGAGTGTATATGGGTCACTCTCTTAGGAACCATAATCCCACGTTTGGACCAATTTACTCACTGGGGTTTCACTTTTCCTGATGCCCAAGCTGATGGCAACAAGCATAGTGACCTCACCACAGCATTCGGTCATTGGCCTGTAGACCCCAGGCCTCTCAGCCAATTACACGCTGCTCTGGTGACGTAGAGCCTCCAGTTGCTGTCCTGATTGGCTGGGGAGGCGGGACTAAGGGATTCTGTGCTGTTTAGAGCACCTCTGATTAACTCGGAGAGAGAGAGAGAGAGAGAGAGAGAGAGAGAGAGAGAGCGAGAGAGAGAGAGAGAGAGAGAGAGAGTGAGTTTGTGAGAGGAATGGAGAGAGAGAGAAAGCATGTGAATTTGGGAGTTGGTGTTCTCTGTGGTTCCTTGAACTACATTCAACTTGTGGCTCACATGGATCATAGTGGAGACAATAATGAATAAATAGCACACAGAGAGCTAACTATTCTTATTAAAGTGTGGGTTGAAGTTATAATATATGAGACAGCTTGGGGCATTACATATTGATCTATATTAAAATTGATAATGTCATGTCAGTGTTTTATTTACTGAAATACGTCCAACCCGTTTCAAAAAGACAGGCAGTCCTCCCTCTGTCTACGCCATCTTTGTAGACAAATGAAAAGGGGATGAAAAGAAGAAAGAAAGAAAGAAAGAAAGAAGGGAAAGATTTCTCGTCCTGCGTGCCTGCCTGTAGACATGCCCACAGAGGAACCCCATTGGCCGCCGCAGACTCGCTCTCCCAACAGCTGTTCTGTGTTTTCCCACACTGTGATTGGCCACGACGCGCCGTCGATCAAATTTACTTTGACGCTTGGCTTCGCCCCGCTCCCATTCCACGGAATCCTATTGGTTACTGTACGCGTTCGTGCTCCGCTATTGGCCGCACGGGCTGGTTGTCAAGGCTTTGGGGCTTCATTCACCATTTTGCGACTGTAGTGTAGAATGTACAGGGCAGTAGTTTTACCTCCTTTTAAGTTGCTTTGCCGGAGAAACATGAACGGACGCTAATTGGCAGCTGCGGACGACCGGCCACCCTGCCCTATTTTACCCGGCGGACTCAACAGAGAATCACACTGGGGTACTATACTAGCTCTGGTGAGTATAAGCTGCCCACAAATCTTTCTCCTGCAGCACTGCAGTGGGGCGCTTGTTGTGCTTTTGCCGAGCTGCTAACGTTGTTCATGTTTACTGTGGTCTTAAACAGTATTAGCAGTTGAGCTGATCAGCATATTTCCGATATCTGGGTGGCCTACGGAGAGGAGTAGAGGGCGGATTGGGTGTCTTCTGCGAAAAAAAGGGAGCGGTGCGGATAGACATAGTGAGCTTGAAACTTTTCCACTAGAAATAAATTCAACGCCATAACTGCCGTTGGACTTCCTATAACAACTGTTATTTTCCATGCGTTGTATCAAACCTCGAAAACTCGCTTGTCATTCCACCTCCTCTCTTTTACATTGGCATATTTTCTTCTTCTTTTTCATGAATCAACGTGGCTGTTTGAATTAATGTGTTTTTGAGGGGCTCGAGGGCCTTCTTCTTGGACTAGTTTGTACTTTCTCCTTCTTGAATCTCGGTTGCAATAATGCAAATGACGACGAGGGTCAATACAAAGTTATTCGGACAGCTGTAGCTATATTTTCAGGCGACTGTCACTTTCGGATGGGCCAAACAATCGACTTTGTCTGCTGTTTGTCGGTGTGTGATTGACAAAGTTAACGCATTCATCTGTTTGGGGCATTTCACACCGTCATGCAGCACAGTGAATATGGGCTATATTACATGGTATTACGGGTCAGTATGCCCGTTAAACCAGTTATGTCCCTGGTGACAGTGAGTTGAGGATTTCCAAGCGGCCATGTGTGTAGTTGAGGCCTGGTCGCTGCACGCCACGGCCTGCTGAGTGTTGTGGAGTAAACCTGGTAGTAATCGCGGTACTACGAGGGCTTGACACATACACGGTACTATCCAGCTAAACCAGAGGTGACGACATCACCTTCTGTAGTTTGCATTTGCGCTTTAAGCCTTGTGTAGATACATGAACAGCTGTTATCTACTCTGGTTTATGATTAGCCTGTGTCAATATATTTATACACCCTGGCCTGTTGTTAATAAAGCACTGTAGTAATCCTGTCGTACACTTTTACAGAGGTGCTCTCTACAAAACTTTTAAATATCATGCAGTTTGGTGAAGATATAATACATGAAATATACTATTAATAATGATTTGGCAACTCCACAAGAGGTTAAACATACTATAAGGGACTGGAAGGTCTGCAAAGTTCACTCCTAGACAATATATCCCCAGGTGAATTAAACGTTTGGCAATGTTGCAAACATTTGTTGAGGGCATATGCAGTTTTATTCTTTATTGCTAGCATAAATATATATGTTATATTATATACTTGGTACAATAATGAGTTGCATTTTGCCTATTATTAGTTTGTTGTAGCCCAGTTGCGGTTGAAAAAGTGATTAAACCATGACCTAAACCTGGACAATTATTTAGCTAAACTAAATTATGCACCCAGAAAGGCAGCAGTTCATGTTTTTGTCACCTCACATTACTCATATCCGCTCAATGTTGCCTACAGTCATGTTAACCATGTTTCATGTTTACCATGCATTTGTGTCAAGAAGGTTAAAGTTGTTAAAATAGTGCTCTGCTTTGAACTGAAAATGCAACATAGGAAGCCTACCATAGCTCCCATATGGACTTCCTTGCTCCATATTTCACAGAGGGGAGCGTGAGTTGCGTCAGTTTGTCTTTAAGCTGTTATCATTAGGCCCATGACTCTGACACCAGCTGTTGTACACAGTACACTACTGAGTAAACACATGTAGCATACCTCTATCGTGACCAAGTAAGGCCGGCTGCCAAATTATTTTATGGTGGCTGCTCTATGGCTGTCTGTCCTAAATAGGGATTTACATAGAGCAAAGTGATGGCTATAAGCTCTCTGTGTGCATTATCAGCTATCATCACATAGAGGTTTGCTGTGTGTGCGTGTGTGGCCTTGAGACAGGCGGCACTCATGTCTGAAAATGGATTTCTCTCTCGCCGATGTGATGTGGCAGATATTAAAAGGACCTGAATGAATGCTGGCCTTCACAGACAAACAGGAAGGCAGCAGAAGGGAAAAGAGACAGGCAGACAGAGAGAAAGAGTTTGGTGGGAGGATGGATGTACAGTACAAACAGGGACAGACAGGCAGACATGGAAGTTAACTGACAGTCAAACAGTCACTGACAAGTAGACATCAATCCAGAACATTTTTGACAACGAATATCACAGTTGGATAGAGAAATTTCGACGACAGAGCATATAGGGGGTGTTTTGACTCTCCCTCTTATACACTTGTTGTCAACATCTTTCTGGCACTCGTAGCTCTGTGGGGACTGTTGTATTGGAAGAAATGAGGCAGAGCACACAGCAGCTACAACCTGAGGCAAGTCCCGCATGTATCAGCCACACAGCAAACAAACCAGTTAAATGGCAACAGTCTCCTGTTCAACATGTCAGCAAAATCAATTTGTTTCACTTTCTAAACAGGGGCAGAACTGTGAATGAATCCGATGTGGAATAGAAGATATTCTGAATGGCTCTGGCATGGTTAAGAGCGATACTGAATGACTCTGGTGTGGAATAACATTTTTTTTGGAACGACTCTGCTTTTCTGTAAACTGCAGCAAAAAATGAGGATAGAGACTAAGTGGAAGGAGGGGAGAGAAAAAAGGAAGCGATGAGAGGTAGAAATCAATATCAGAGAGAGAAGGCAGGCAGGGGATAAGAATGAAAGCGTAATAGTAGCAAAGAGAGAGAAGGAGAAATAAAGTAACGGGAAGTTAGGTAATGGTCTTCCACAGGAAATGGAGTTTGTAGGGGCGGATTGGCTCTGCTTTGAAATACATAGATAAAGGTCGCCACAGAGAGAGGGGAAAAGAGAGCGAGAGAGAGAGAGAGAGAGAGAGAGAGAGAGAGAGAGAGAGAGAGAGAGAGAGAGAGAGAGAGGGAGGGTTTCAGTATGCGAGCAAAGAAGGAATTCCCCCGCCTCTACTGCCCCGGCCAAGGAGGAGTGTGTGTGTGAGAGTGTATGTGCATGCAGAAAGGCTTGTCTGGGCAAATTGCAAAGTGCTCCTCACTATTTCCATACTGTGTTGTAAGCCTACATTGTGTTTACCCTACAATATGACCTCCTGTTTTCTATATGCGCCTGGTAAGGATGCAGGCCTTGTGTAATGTGAGTAGAACCTGTTATGTAATGAATTAATGTGTAATGAATTTGTAGGTGAGTCACATTCATTACTACTATAATACGATGGTGCATCATTTAGCAGGGAATACATTTTTTAGAATTAATGTTTAACTGTTAAGTCTTATTTTTATGATGCATGTGATCCCTCTTTGCTTTGATTTTGTTTTGAATTACTTTGATGCCACTTTAATGTTTTCATAGATGTTGATTCAGTCAGTCACTTTTCCTCTCATTGCCATGCAGTTAGTAGCTATCTCTTCCTGGTGGTGAATGGGCTTTGTGCATGTCTGAATGTGTTTGCCACATGAGTAACCCACACTCCATGTTCCCTTTCTTTCAGAGTCTCTGGAATAAGGTGGGCAAGTGCCGAAGTCGCGCAACGAAGACAAGACAGGATGAGAGAGAGAAGCCCTGGCAGAGGAGGAAAATAGAGAGAATAGAAAGGAGGGGGAAGAAGAAAAATACGAGGCAGAGCAAGAGAGGAACGCCAAAGAGAATCTCTGGGATAAATAAATAACAAGACTTGTTTGGAGAAAAGGCAAGCTAGATGAAAAGATGAAGCCGATAAAAAAGCAGCGGCGCTCTCCTCCCTCCACCCGGGCCAAAGGGGGGAAGCGCCGCGGAGCGGGGGATGCCCCAGAAGGAGGGGAGAAGAGAGACTCAGATGAGAACAGAGACAGAAGCAGATCCCCACAAAACCAAACACCCTCCTCTTCATTTTCTTCTAATTCACATTCAGAGTCCTCCCAGATGGAACCAATCAGAGCGAGGGACACTTCAGAGGTGGAGGGGCTTCACAGAGATGGGCTGTCAGAAAAGACGGTATCACTTGCGATGGATTCTGGGAAATTTCTGACAGCGTCAGATGATAGACCAGGGAGGTTAGCAGTGAGCGGCAGCAGCCACAGTGACAGTGGTGGTAGCAGTTGTAGTAACAGTAGTACACCAAGCGCCAACAACAGCCCAAACCCCGCCTCCAGCCGAAAAACAGCCACCTTCAAGGCCCGTGTTCCCAAAAAGAAGTACACCTCTGAACACTGCATGTCTGCTACTGGTAACCATAGCAATCCTTCCTCCAGCACGCCCCCTCCTCTACCTCTTAGTGGTGGGGTCATCAACCACGGGTCAACAGGTTCAGGAAGTGACATCTATGTCTCGCACCCTGATGGCAACAGTCAGAGCAGGAGCATGATGGACGACTTCCACAGCAGGACCACTGGCAGGGAAGGGCCTCAGAATGGCTCCTCAGGACCCCCTACCCTGTCGTTGGGAGGGGACAGGGAAAGGCCTGGAGGGGGTGAAGGGGTGAGAGATGCAGAGGGAGTGTTGCCCAGTCCCCTGCCCCGCTGTTCCTCAACAGACACCGCCAGTGAGCACTCAGCTGACCTAGAGGTAGTCGGCGACCCACACGCCCTCACACAGATGTCTACACACGCACCACCCAGTCTCCCTGATGCACTGTCTGACGCCCTCGCCAAAGGGCTGAAGAATCAGCGTGTCCTCGCCCGCCAGCTCAGGAGAAGAAGTGACGAGGAGGGAGGGGGCGAAAGGAGGGATGAAGGGGGGATTTCAGAGTTGGTGTTCCGGGCTGGAGTCGTCCGCAAGGTCAGCGGTGATTTTGGTAGCCTGGAGGTGCAGCTGAATGGCGAGAAGACGCTGTGCCGTTACCCGTATCGACATGACAGCCCCCCAGGGGTGGTGGACATTGTCCTAGATGCCCCGCCGCCTGGTGTCCATCCAATAGCTATTGGCACCCGTGTCTGCGTACCATTTGGCAATGAGGAGGGCAGCGAAGGCCAGTGGTATCGACAAGGTGTGGTGACCCAGGTGGACACACACCCTGCAGTGGCCAACCGCTACCGTGTCCTCCTGTCTGAGGAAAGACAGGACGTGGACGAGGAAGAGGATGGCAGAGGGACAGCTGCTGGTACCCAGGCAGTGTGGGTCTCCCGACAAACACTCCGGCTTCTGGTGCCACCTTGGGACCTGGATCTGCCGTCTGGAGGAGGACGAGATGGAGAAGAGGGAGTGAGAGACAAGGAAAGGGAGCGGGAGGATAGGGAGGAGATAGACGTGGAGCAGGAGGTGTGTCGTTTGAGCTGCGGGATGACACCCAGCGTGGGGACAGTGTTGGGGAGAGGAATCCCCTACCCAGGCATGGTTCCTGTTTCCTCCACATCAGGACAAAATATTACCTCCCCAGTAACACCAGCGTCAGTCCTCAGCCTGGCCCCAGGCCGAGAGTGGGAAATTGAGAAAGACTTAGAGAGGGAGAGGGACCTCCAGAGAATACAGGAAAGAGAGAGGGAAAGAGAGCGAGAACGGGAGAACAGTGCAATGCAGCAGCACCAACAACAACAGCAGCAACACCACCAGTACATGCCACTCACCCCCGAAGAAGACATGGAGGTGTCCCACTTTAATATGCTCCCAGTGGGGGCGATCATACCTGGGGCAAAACCAATGGCACTTTCCCAACACCGCCACATTGTCTCTAAGCCCCCGCCTGGCTACCTCAATCCCCACCTGTCTGTGGTGCGGGGCATCGGGATCCCCGGGATCCCCCCTACCCACCTGGCCTTGAAACCCCATCCCCCTCCTTCATCTGTTCTTTTAAGCCTTGACCCAGCAACCGCAGCAGCTGCAGCAGCTGGTGCTGTCATTACCACCTCTCAGCTCCCTCCTCTCCCTCCCATCTCCTCTTCTACCGCATCCTCCTCCAGAGTAGAGAAGGCCTCAGGAGGAGGTTCTTCCAGTGGAGGAGCAGGTGGTGGCGGTGGATCCGGATCAGGTTCAACCTCCTCCTCCTCGTCACGTTCCCGCACCCCACTGACAGCTGCCCAGCAAAAGTACAAGAAGGGAGATGTGGTGTGCACGCCAACAGGCATCCGTAAGAAGTTCAATGGGAAGCAGTGGAGGAGGCTGTGCTCCAGGGAGGGCTGCTCTAAAGAGTCCCAGCGCCGAGGATACTGCTCCAGACACCTCTCAATGAGGACCAAGGAGATGGAAGCCAGTGGAGGCAGCCGGGAACGGGGCGGAGCCAGCAGCACAGGGACCCTGACGCCGTCTGACCTCCGACTGAGTGGTGGGAGAGCTAGCTCAGAGTTTGACTGGGATGAGACGTCACGTGAAAGCAGTGAGGCCAGCAGCCGTGGAGGAGACTCCCGCCCCCGCCTGGTCCTTCCCTCTCTGCTCCCCCAAGACCTCTCTCGTTTCGACTTTGATGAGTGTGAGGCAGCGACCATGCTGGTCTCCCTGGGGAGCTCCCGCTCAGGCACACCCTCATACTCCCCTATCTCCAACCAGTCGCCCTTCTCCCCTACCCCATCACCCTCACCCTCTCCGCTCTTTGGCTTTCGCCCTGCCAATTTCAGCCCCATCACTGCTCCTGCCTCGCTTACTCCACGCCGCCATCGCCAGCTTAGCGGCACTAAGATGGGTACACCAGGTGTTGAGCGAGAGCGCCACCTGTCGGGGATTGTGCCCACTTTTCAGACCAATCTCACTTTCACAGTCCCCATGAGCCCCAGCAAGAGGAAGCTCGACAATCACCCGCCTCCTCCACTGCCTGCAATCCAGGACTACCAGACCAAACCTGAGCAACAGCAGCTGGTGAGCATAGGGGGAGGGTTGGTGGGAGACCCAAACCTGGGCCACAATAATGCCGCCTTCAGAGTCCTCTCCCCCCAGAGCCAGCCCGCAACCCCCTCCTCACTTTCCTTCCCCCGGCCTCGTAGCGCCACCAGCAGGCCACCATCCTCCGCTGCTTCCACGCCTCCACCCATGCTGGTCTCTCCCACTCCTCCCTCCCCGTTGCCCCAAGAACCCTCCCCACGCCGTATTGTGCCCTTACGTGATTCCCCAGTCATTGTACGCAACCCAGATGTCCCTCTGGCCAAGTTCTCTGATGGTCCGTTAGGGAGGAGAGAGAGGAGCAGGTCCAGAGAGCACAGCCAGCCCCAACACACAGCTCCCCCAGGTCTGCAGGTCCCCGTCCCCATCAACGGGGCCACCACCAACGGTGCAGTTCTCTTGCGCAACCCCACATCCACACTTGTCCTGGTCACCTCCAGCTCGGTAAGAAAGTCACTATTTTTGTATATGTGCCACATGATCATGTACGGTTTAGGGATGGGCCATGTGGATAAAGTCTTCATTTTATAATGCGATAGCAATATTATGTCATAGCTACTAGGGCTGTGCAATTGATCGAAATTTTAATAGCGATTACGATTTCGGCTTTTAACGATCATTATTATTTAATTTATTTTAAATTTATTTAATTTATTAACAATTATTTTGCATTACATTTTGTAAGTAAACTCTTATTTTGTCTTGTGTTCTGAATGAAAAAATAATGTTTTAAGGGGAATTTCACAGTTCAAGGTGTTTTCACTGTAAATTTATTTAACTGTTTATCTGTTTTTTTAAGTTCAATAATTGCTGCATCCTTCCAAAAGGCAATTGGTAATCGTGTTAAATAATCGTGATTTAAATATTGACCAAATTATCAATAATCGGGATTATGATTTTTTCCATAATCGAGCAGCCCTAATAGCTACCTCAGTATGGCAATGGTACAGCAAAACTTTATATGTCTTTATCTTTATTTTGGGGGATGTATAATTTGTATAATTTTGTCAGTGACTGAGAAACTTCACCTAGAAAGTGAATTAATGAATACTCTACTGAAAATCTATATTTTTATTAGTAGTATTTTTAGTAGCAAATACTAATCGTGATAGACCCTAAAGGTGGCCCTCACAAGTTTGTAGCTTGTTCCAAGTCACCTCTGATTCAAAGCAGAGTCGAATGGAGACTCAGAGTCAGCAAAATGATCTCCGAATTTTCTGAAAGCACTTGTGCACTTAAGGCAAAAGTGTGACATGAAAGTAGTGTTATTATCTGTGTTGTGAAGACTCTGTTTGGAACATACTGAACAAATGGATTAATAGCGGAGAAGTGGATTATGCTGCAGGAGTAGATTGAGCAGCTGCCATCTTTTAAGTATTTAATTCTCAAATATACATCTACTATATTTTTGCTATGATTTAGTTCTCTGCAAATACTAAAAATACTTTTTCGATGTCTCCTCCCAGTCACTGACCCCAGCCACAGTGGGCCATGCAGCATTGTCCAGCCCCTCCATGGTGCCCACTTCATCGGGCTCAATCCTGTCCTCCTCTGGTTCTGGAGGCAGGGAGCGTGAGAGGAAACCTGAGGGACACCAAGATGCCTCCGGAGGGGGGCTGCCACAGCCAGTAGCCTGTCACCCCACGCCGACTGCCCTGCTGCCGCTCATACTGCCAGCCGAGTCGCCCCACCCTGCTCCACGCAAGCAAATCATCATGGGACGGCCAGGAACTGGTGAGTAAAAACGGGGAGAGGGAATGAGATATCATCATGGTTCTGTGGCTTTGACCTCTGTTCACGTCAGATACAAAGTCTGCCGAGCCACACTTCTGCCATACTGTAAAGTAGGAAGGGATGTGCAGGCTGAAGCTTGTGTACTCTAACCCAGCCATTCTCGCTTTCATTATCCCTCTAGAGTTACAGAGTTACAGAGCATCATCAGAGTGCTATGGCTATGACTCATATACACTTTACTATTGTTTGCTTGCAGTGTAAGAAAGAAACCATACTCAAAGGATGTTTTTTTTGGCCCCTTAATTTGCCTTCCTAGTGCCTTGCCTCCGAGTGTTTTTATTTGGTTATTTATTCATACCGGTATTTATTAGGCATGTATGTGGCATATACTCAATTTTCACAAATTTGTTTTATTTTAAAATTGAATATATGATGAATGAAGTAAACAAACCAAGAGTGTCAGAAATGTTATGCTGCTTTAGGCTGCTGTTGTTTTCTATGAAATGCTCTTTCTTAGCCAATAGCACACAGTTAACAATGGCTTTATCATTGGCTTCCTTAAAAACAACCACAGTGGACACAGGGAGATGATTTGCATTCATGCAGATTATACCGGTGACAAAAAAAAGAAAAGCCGGAGGTCAATAGATTATAAATTGTTGGCATTTTATGAACATTCATTTTTGACCCAAGCTTCAGTCCTGCATGTAGATTTTGGTGTTCTAGGGATGTATATTGTGTTTATTTTCCTCATTACCTTCTTAAATCATTAGAGATGTTCCAATACCATTTTATCCTTCCTGATACTGATTTGACCTGAACTTGCGTATCGGCCAATACTGTATAACGATCCCATACCAGTCAATAAAAATAAAAAAAAAGGTATATATATATATATATATATATATACCAGTGTATATATATATATATATATATATATATATATATATACCAGTCAATAAAAATAAAAAAAAAGGTATATATATATATATATATATATATACCTTTTTTTATTTTTATTGACTGGTATATATATATATATATATATATATATACACTGGTATATATATATATATATATATATACCAGTGTATATATATAAGATAAGATCACTGCATAGACTCGCATGCTCACGGATACCAGCATTTTAGGCAGGATCCGAGGCATTTCCGAACATCTCTATAAACCATACTATCATCTAACTCTCTAAATTACAAGCTGTACTGTAAATGTCCGAAAGAGCACAGTGTGGTTTGAGGGAGGATGAAATTAAAGGGGGTGAAGTTACCCTTATGAGCAATTTTGTGCACCCTCTTTGGGCAAAAATCTGTTAAATATAAAATATTTTAGCCAGCTTTGTTTGCGTGCACTCTGTTGAATATCAGATTTGCCACTGAGAAAAAGAGGTGTTTGGGTTAATCATATACTGTGTGCTTGTTTCCATGCCAACCTTGCGATATTACAGCCGAAACTCAAATATGTGTTTTTGAATATAGGAATGAGGAAGATAGTTTCCATTTGAAAAGCATGATTTCTCATTTTGTGTCATTTTAGTACAACACTCTCTAAATCTGAAAACTCAGTGTAATAAATGTACAGGAATGTGTCTTAGTGCAGAGCGATATTGGCAATTTATTGGTTTTTCAGTTTCACAGTTCATACTGACATTTGATTTAAAAAAAAAAAGGGGTTGTGTTATGCAGTAAGTCATACAGACGATTATAAAAAGGAAGACGGTGCATTTTTCAGTTAATATGTAAATTTAGGAAAGGTGGCATGGTTGCAGCTACAGGAGAATTGCTAAAAACCATGAAAAGTGTCAAAAGTAGCAGAGTTATAGCATGAGGATCTGTAAATTCTAAATTTAAATACCGATATTTAGTATTTCATAACCCTTTTCTGATTAAATTATACTTTCTTGACTCAAGGCGGTAAAGGTGACTTCAGAGTAAAACCTTTTTCCTCTGAGACGTGAAGATCAGAGGTTTGATATATCAGTCGCGCCCCCCCCCCCCCACTGCTCAGTGTGTGTGTATTTTGTGACTCAGTCTGTGTTGTGTCAGTTATTGAGTATGCGTGTGTAGGGGGTGTCACCTTTTCATATCTATGTGTGTGTGTGTGTGTGTGTGTGTGTGTGTGTGTGTGTGTGTGTGTGTGTGTGTGTGTGTGTGTGTGTGTGTGTGCGTGTGTGAGTGAGAGAGTGTGAGAGATAGTTAAGGGGTGTTTCACTACTGAAACTTTAAAAGGGCGTGAGTATTGGCATGTCTAGACATGCAAGACTGAGAGCAGGAGTGCAGAGAGCAACAAGGACAATCACACCTCCTCCACAGCACACACACATACACACACACACACACACACACACACGCACGCACACATTCATCTCGCTGTTTCAGACAATCAACAACCTCAGACAGAGCATCAAGGGCAGGTCCAGCGTGATGTGAATGTGTTTCATCACTCTCAGCAGAAAAAGGAGTAATCATATTGCCAGCGTGTTGTCATGGATACCCTTTTCCCACCAGTAGAATTAGCACAGTAAAGCGTCGAGGCTTGAGCTGATTACCGTAGCGCGCTTTTATTCCTCTGTCTCTCTCTCATCCCTCGCACGGCTACTAACAGCCACCTGCCTCTGTAGCGTTACGTTTCCTCCGCCATACATTTTTAAAAACGCCGAGAGCCACAGCGAGCCCAGAAACAAACACAGGCAGAAGGTAGTGGAGGCCCCACGGCTGAGATCTCTCCTAAATATAGCCCAGCTCAAGTGCAGCTGCATTAGAATCACAAGTTTCATTACTGTGCACTCTTTGAGTACATCTGCAGCCTTCAGTGAAGAAGAGATAAGTGCTCAGATGTAGGTGAGGTCCCATCTTGTTTCACAGCTCAGGAACTGTATTATTGCTTTTGCACCCACAGGAGAAATTATTTGAAAAATTCTCCAAGTAGTGGTAATGTGTAGTCATAGGACAGGTGGATATCAACAGTTGAGAGTAGCATACTTTCCCACCTTAAAGCATGAAGACAGCTGTTCACCCCATCAGGAGTATTTTTTTTTCTTCCCTGCTGTCTCTTGCTATTCATCCTGTCAACGCTTCAAGTAAACCAATAAGAGACAGATGGTTATCTGCGCAGTGTTTCTTTCTCTGATATTTTTCACAACCTACCACTATCTGTGCTTCCCTGGAATATTCATGCCTCGCCTCTTCAGGGTGTCAGCAGGTCCTTTAAGCGTTTGAAGAATCTCGAGTTAGATTTGTTTAGCACCTTAAAGGATATGGCTATACTTTCTGTATATCTCTCACTGCCAACAAATCTCATATATAATTGGATTTTAAGAACATAAAATATAACACAAAATCAAAACTATATCACTTTAATCCCAATATGCCAGACACGTGCTTCCGATGTAATCCTAAAGGAACAGTCTTTCACTGCTTGTGGGAATGTAATGTGGTCAAACATTTTTAGGAAGGAGGTTCTTGAGATGGTTAGCCAGTAGAGGTGTTGAAATTAATCAAATAATCAATGCATCGAATCGTGGACATGGACGATGCTGCATCGATAATCGGCCGGGCCATAATCGATTATTTCTGTTTACAATTTAATGTATGCCTAACAACATTTTCAGTTTACATATTCTGTTATGTTTTGCACATTCAGGAAGTGCCGTGTGCTCAGTGCTGTAGTTTTATGTATCCAATTTATTTAGTATTAAAGCACTGCAGAATGTTTTGTTTTTGAAGCTTGAAAAGCTATGAATTAAATATCCTATATGGCTTTAATAGAAAAATGTATTAGACGCATCGTGATGCATCGAGATATCGAATTGAAGACATGATAATCGTAATCGAATCAAATCGGGAGATCAGTGAAGATTCACACCTCTATTAGCCAGACAACAAAACTAAAAATCCCTCGTTGGCCAAAGTTATGCACCCTGGGTATATAGCTAAGAGATTTTATAACTAAAAAGAGTGACCCTGCAGTAATATACTTGTTTCTCTTACAAGCTAAGTGAGCAATAGCTACATGATGGAAAAATGTAAACGGACCAAGTATGAATCGATATGTTACGAGTATATCAACATGTGTTACTAACTTACATACATTACTAAAGGAAGCTGGCAGTTTTTTTAAATATCTGGGGGAGCCGTATGGAGTTTTAAAAAAAAATGTTTTTATTTATTTGCCTATTCATTTGATGGTATACTTTGCTGCCAAGATTGACCCTTTCATTAATATGTAATGTTTGTTATAAAAGAAAGAAAGTGTCTTGGTCACAGTTCTTTAAAACAAATATAAGGGATCTGATTCAATATTGTTTGTTTATGTTATGTGTTCTATGTAAAAAAAAAAATGACTATGGTCCGATATATCGTTATCGTTAAACTCCCAAATATCAATATCATTATCAGCCTTAAAAATCCAGCATCGTTCGGACTGTACTGCTGATGTGCCCTTGAGCAAGTCATTAAATCCCTACAAGCCTAAGAGCTGCAGCAGTTCATTTATTCATTTTTATTTATTTATTTGCACATATACACATATATAAAAAGACTTCAAAAGAGAAAACTTCAAAAAGAATTCAAGAAAACATTTGAACATTGTGCAGGAGAGGTTTCGGAGCACAAAATGGCTTATGGAGATACCTCACCTAATAAATATCAATAGTCATACCAAAAAAGAGAAAAAGGATAAGAAGATAAAAACTAAAGATTACATAATTTATCAAAGTTTCAAGACTCAGCAGTAATTCAAAGTTGATGATGAATCTACATGGAAGTTTAGGTTTGCAAGTTGAAATACATTACAATGAAATCATGAAGTGTTATAAATCTTTGCTAATTAAAGTCCTTTTTCAGATGTTTTCAGTATTTCTGAATTAGACCTCTGCCCTTCCTGTGGATGATCAATAAGAAGGATAAAAAGAAGATATATATACTTTGTACAATAAAGTACATCATCAGTATCAGGGCTGCATGATGAGGAAAATATGCTATATGCGATAATGCTGTTGAACATCGCGATAATGATATTACTTGAAATAAATAAAGTTACAGATATTAAAGTGTACTCATTTCTGCATTTCTACTGCTTTCAGTATTCTGCTAAAATACAACAAATTGCTTGCTGAATTTAAAACAAATGTAAGGAAATTATTTCCAGCATTCGTTTATTGAACAAATTAAACATTGAATTGAATATAAAAGGCACCACTAAACAAGATTGACAGTTACATTTTAAAGTGCAGTTTTCTACTCATATTCTCTTTCAACTAACACATCTGTCTTCAGCGATATGTCGCAGCCTTTCGCGATGTGTATATTGAACTAGTTGATATTGTGATGACAATAAAATAAAACATATATTGTGCTGCCCTAATCAGTACTATTTCTGGTCCTGCCTGCCTTAAGAAAGTAACTTCTGGTGTGTAAAACATTTGAATAAGCCTCACTTCCTCAGCTGAAGTTCCCTATGCACACATCAACATAAACTGCCACTAAGTAGTAAGTGGCAAGGGTCAGAGCACAGCTGTAATAGTCATGAGACACTAATCAAAAGAGAACGTCTTGAACAGTGTGAACTGTACATCCAGGATATGTTTGCATTTTCTTCATTATCTAGCTCAGCAGTATCTGGATCTCCATTTTAGATGAGAAATTAGCCGGCGAATGGTTAGCTATAAATAGACCGTTTTGGAACTTTTTTTATAAAATTATTAATGGAAACAGAAACTGGACATTACAGTGCTGCAGCCAGTCAGGGGAGGAGTAGCGCTGTGGAGATAGTTCTGGCAGTGCGAGACTAGGGGGAGGAGTGGATGGTTAAACTGAGGCCGAAATCTTTATTATATAATATTTTATGATTATATATATATATATATATAAATGTACAGACACATAGAATAAACTGCTGCTGATAAAACCACAAACTATTCAACTGATTACCAAAGTAGAAATATCTAAAAATGCAGTAGGGATGGTATTAGCAGCAGTAATAGTTGTGGTTGTAGTAGTACTGGTGGTGGTTGTAGTATTAGTAGTAATGGTAGTTATACAGTAATAGTAGTGGTAGTATAAGCAGTTGTAGAGCTTTTAGTGGTATCGTATTGTGACGATACAAACGTATGAGCATATTGTGTTATCTGTTATCCAAATTAATGATTCTGAGGAAAATTATGAACAATATACCATACATTACATTACGTCCTCCTTCCATTTAGCGCTGACGTTTTATTTCTTTTAGTCCGTCTTTGTGTTGGCCTACTATTTTCTTTGCCCTTGTCCCCCTGTAACGTTACTTTGTAAAGCATCCGTGGGTTTCATGAAATGCGCTATATGAATCTAAGTTATTATTACGTTGGTTGCTTCAACAAACTTTTAATGCTTTGGCTCGTGACACAGTGACAGTGATACCCCGTTTAGCTCAGGAAACATTCAAAGAAGGCTAAGTTACCATATGCAACACTGGAAATGCAACGATGTAGAGGTGCAACGATGAATCGATTAATCAATTAGTTGTCAACTATTAAATTAATCACCAACTATTTTGATAATCGATTAATCGTTTGAGTCATTTTTTTATTAAAAAAAATAAGTTTTCTCTGATTCCAGCTTGTTAAATGTGAATATCTTCTAGTTTCTTCTCTCCTTTGTGACAGTAAACTGAATATCTTTGAGTTTTGGACGAAACAAGACATTTGAGGACGTCCTCTTAGGCTTTGGGAAACACTGATCCACATTTTTCACCATGTTTTGACATTTTTATAGATCAAACAACTAATCGATTAATCGAGAAAATAATCGACAGATTAATGGACTATGAAAATAATCGTTAGTTGCAGCCCTACAACGATGCATCTGTAACTTATTCTCTTATTGTAAATGATTTTCTGTCTGAGCAAAACATTCATTGCAACTGTATGACCTCCCTGTAATGCTAACTTGGTAATATACAGTGGGTAATACAGCACCGTAAAGAAAAGAGCTTTACAACAGCAGGATTGGTAAAAACACTACCGCTTTTGTCCAAAGCAATCGCTAGAATCAACACAAACTGAAAGTTACATATAGTCACTTTAAGTTGCGTTTTCAATGCAGGACTTTACGTGTAACATTGTATTTCACACTGTGGTAATACTACTTTTACTTACGTAAAAGATCTTAGTACTTCTTCCACCTCTGCTAGTACCGGTAATAGAGATTTGTGTACAAATTAAACTTTGTAATCTTTGGCTTGAAATGGTGCCCACTGGAGAAAGAGTTCAGTTCAGAGTCTATAGCTCGGCAGCAGTCTAGACGGCGAGTAGTCTGGAGTCTAAAATCTCTGTGGATAAAATAACAGGTTCCCTCATCACACCGCATGACCCCTCATCACTCATTATCCTGAGGGATGGTCTTTGTGTGTGTGTGTGTGTGTGTGTGTGTGTGTGTGCGTGTGTGCGTGCATGCATGTTGGAGAGGGGGCAGAGTAGGTGACTAAATACACAACTCCATTCATGGTCTTCAGTTTCTAGGAACGTGTAGTTTTTAGTAGCGCTTTAGCTCATCGCTGGCTGACGATCATGTAGGGTTTCACATGCTGCCACAGGGCAGTGCGCTACCTTCTGTCTACAGTCCATGATACTGACATGGATAAACATGGTGACATTTCACTTTCTCACTCTCTCTTTCTTTCCTCTCTCTCCTTTCGTGTTCCCACAGTTTGGACCAACGTGGAGCCTCGGTCGGTGCCAGTGTTCCCTTGGCATTCACTCGTCCCTTTCCTGGAGCCCAGCCAATCAGGAGCGGCTGCCCAGCCTGCTGATGGTCAACAGCTTGTCAATCAGAGCAAAGGTAGCAAATAGCCCCACTCCCTTTCTCTGAATTCAACAGCGTGTACCCAAAAATATATGACTGTATGTAATAAACAAATATTTCCCAATATAATAATTATAACTGGAAACAGTATGCAGGGCTTTGTTTCTGCCAAAAACACTCAAGTGCAAAGTCGGACGTACCAGCAGCCAAGTCAGAGTTTTCCAAAACACTTGCGACTGAATTGCAAATCAGCACAGTTGGTGTTTATGCCAAAATAGTTCCAGTAACATTGTTGATAACACTATTTGCTGACTGGAGTGCTAAAATGTATTCATAGACTAATATTGACCACTCGAGACGGTCAGTAATCTTCAGAGCTTCATTAGGCCGTATTTTAGATATTAAGTTATCTTTCTTTTCTATTTGTTGTGTTAGTGCCGCAACTATTGATTAATCATGCAGTCTACGAAATCAGAAATAGTTGATACAATTTCTCAGAGCCCCCATCATTAATCTAAAACACAAAGATATTGGATTTGCTAAAATATATGATAAAGAAAAGCAGAAAAGCCTCAAATTGCAGAGACCAGCGAATTGTTGGCAATGTTTGCTTGTAAATAGACTGAAAGGCTAATTGATTATCAAAATAGTTGCTAATAATTTCTGACAAATAATTTCAGCTCTAGACTAAATTACTACTACTAAATTAACCAGCTCACTTTAGAGTAAATCATGGCACCCCATTCATGACTGTGTCACATTATCAATCTCAAAAGAAAACAGACAGTTTGCTATTTTAGGATGTATGAGCATCAAAGATAAAAACAACTTTATTTTAGGGGATGTGTTTTAAGAGACCACCACACTGTATAAAGTCTTACATCACTAAAATCAATTCTCCATCTAAATCAATTCTACAAAACCTCTTGGCTAAGTTATAATGGCATTCAAAGTGGAGGCTAGTCATAGTAAAAGTAAGCAAGCTCACTAATGGGCTACAATACACTTTGTTAACAAGACAACTGCAGTATAAAAACAAAACAGAAAGAAATGCTGTGTCAACTAAGTTTTGGTAATTACTTTATTTACATTTAATGACAAAATACTTCTGTAATATACAGATATATTCACTACAACCTTGATGGAGCATTTCCTTTATATGTTCCTAGTATTCTTCTTACTACTGTTACAGATTATAACATAGATGTAGTCAGAGCTTCTCACACCTCCCACAGCCAGAATAAAGCTGCCCATCAGCAAGCTGCATGCAGCCTAGCCCTGTGTTTACAGACATATGGCGTAATTACTTTCATGAAGCTTTTCACTAACTGGCATATAAATGGCTTTTATTTTTTAGAGCCTCGTTGCGGTGTGGCCCTGGTGAGCGACGGGCGGACCGGCCCACCAGACCTAGAGAGGGGATCGCCGTCATGCCCTCCCCCGACTAATGACAATCCTCCTACAGACAGGGGAGGGGCTGACAGCGAGACAGAGAGCGATATAGATGACCCGTAAGTACAAAGAGGCTGGTTTTTATCCACATCACTGCTGGTATTATCATGGTGCTTGCTGCTTTAAAATTGTACGATTGTTTTCTGCAAATGTCTTTTTTGGCACATAAAAAGTAAAAAAAAAAAAAAAAAAAAATATATATATATATATATATATATATATATATATATATATATATTTAATTAACATAGCAGAATATAACAGTTCAGTGCTCAGCAGTGCATTTTGTGTTGGTTATCAAAGTCCAGCAATGGCTACGGATGGCAGATGGAATCAAGAGAAAAAGAGGAAGAAGCAGAAGAAACAAAAGATTTAATTTAAATTCAGATGTAGAGCAGCACTGTGGCACATTGGCCACATTGTGAAATGAGGCCAGTCCACCAGTCAGACACAGGAAACTGCCAGGCAACCGTTGATTCAATTCAGGTTTAGTTTACATGCAAGTGCGGTAATTTAAATCTGTACATTATTCACATATAAACTCAATGACTTCTTAAAGTGGGATGTCACTCTGTCAGTTTATTCTGTTGCATAGATGCCGGTTCATTAACATAGTATGTAAGAATTTGTTGAAATTTGAATCTTTTTATTTCTGATCTGATCCCTAGTTTAACAACTAATAGGGTTTTTTGGAGCCTTTTTTGGAAAGTCTTAATTTTTGTTTCCCAAATTATATGTATCCAGTTTGAAAGAAAAAAACAACTCTGTAGCTATATTTCAGTATTCCATACTTTTAATATGGAGAAACAACTTTTTTTTGTTGTTGTCGTAAGCTAACCTTCTGTCCTTTAAAAAGTTTCTGTGCTACATTTAAATGTAAACTCCTTTTGAGCAAACGCTTTATACATAGTGTTTCCTTTCTGCGACTCCGGGTATGACTCAGTAGAAACAGATAGTTACTGTAGATTATATTAGACACAGTTTGTCTGTGTAGTTTGAATCGCAGACTTTAAAACTCTCAAGGACGCTACGCTTAAAACAGGTGTACTGAAATCCACCTCTGACTGCAAAATTTGAAAGAAACAAACAAACAAACAACAAACAACTTTTCCACCAGCTGCATTGGTGTGTGTGTGTGTCTGGCAAGAGTTGTACAGTCTGTGCTTGTTCATTCCACTCAGTCTCAGGCTGCGTCTCTGCGTCTGGCTGGGTTATTGCTCTTTCAGAGTGACTCAGACGGGCTGCATGGCTGTCTGGCTGTCTGGCTGGTAATGTGGTTTTGAATGCTTCAGGGTCACCGTGCTAACAAAGGCCGCCATCACCGAACGAAGTGCTTCAGCAATCTCTCCATGTTGCAGTGGTTACGCCTGTTATCCAACTACATCTCAATGGAGAGACTAATGGCATAAATAAAAACTTTACTCATTTAACAAGATTTGAGCTCCATTTATTCGCTGCTTTTACAAATACACATTGTACAAATGCTTACAGACGCATACAAATATAAGCATAATATGCATTTTTTTTATTTTTTTTAAATGTATTTATATTTTGTTATCTAACACTTCTTATCTGTTACCCCCTAATTGTTTTTCTTGTTTGTATTTCCTAATGCCCAAACTGACCACTGACCTACCTTCATGGACACTGTGTGTGTTCCTTTATCTTAGCTGAATTCTGTGTTTGCTGTATATAATAAAAATGCTTTTGTAAAACTAGACAAGAAGGCAAAAAAGCGCCATATTCATGTAGTCACGGCTCGACACCGAGTTCACCCTCTAACAGCTGAAAGTTTTTAGACGTTCTGTCTGCCGCCTCACAGTTTCAAAAGACTTTTCTAATAGTCTTGACTTTAAAGCTCACAATTTAAACAGTTTGTTTTTCCAGTTGTGCCAAGAAACCTTTAATCCAGATTGAATCCAGATTTATAATTCTACAGTTTATATTTGTTTGTTTCATTCAAACAGGACTAGGTGGATGGAAACCTAGTATGTGGCTGCACCGTGTTTGGTTTATGTACTAAATTGTGGCCAAATTGTTACAGGTATAGTCAGCGGTGTCCATAATGTGAATTCCTAGATATTAAATGTTCATCTGCAATTTTCTGCAGTGGTCCCAGTAATATTTGTTCTTAAAGTGTACTGAAGTAGCACATCATATGACATGGTTAAGCTACGTTTGAGTCAAACAGTTAAGGACTGCTTTAATTTAATAAATTCAACATTATTCAATTTAATTCAGTATTATTTATTGTGTCAAATCACAACAGAAGTTATCTCAGGACACTTTACAGATGGAGTAGGTCTAGACCATTTTATAACTTACAGAGACCCAACAAATACCCAACATTATAATCATGCAGTTTTCGACAATTAGTCATTCTGTATTACTGATCTAAAGTGTCTTTGTTCTATTCAGTCTATTCAGTCACCAACCCACAGTGGACACTAGACAGTGGTTTGCATGACTTTGTTAAACAGACCAGACCTAGGTTGCATCCCATGACAATTCTACGAGCATGCCCACAGCCTCAAATGTTGGTCTTACGGAAACAGAGCAAGATAACGTTCCTGCTTCAGCTTGCAGACCGTGGTCGGGAAGCACAGGGGAGGCTTTGTTTACTTTACTTGGCTCTTGGAGCTTCAGCATGTATTCAAAGACAAACTGAAACCGGCACTGTTCATTTACTACCCCTTGACAACTTTACTGTCAATTTCTTCTCTGCTCCGATCACCATACACTCACTACACTCACACTACGCACTGAGCTGTTCTTCTTTTAACATTATGCATCAACACCCTACAAATATGGGATTGCGCAGCAGCAACAACCGCATATAAATTGAGGAAGTGGATCAGATGATTGATCTTTCTTGATTTATGTTTTATGATTCATGTTCTCTTTTTGTCTATGTGCAAGTATCATCTCTAATATAATCTGTACTATTATATCAATATATAATAAGAATTTGTATACAAATGAATGTCTTGTTTACTGCTTACTGTTTCTCCAACTGCTATAACAGTTATCTGTTCTTTTTCTGTCTGGTTGCTTTTTCCTTGAAACGATCCAGTGGCTCGCAGGAAGAGTGCAATTTAGTAGAAGTAGAGAAAGCAGTTTCTGTGGAATTAACTGAATAACTACTCAGTAGTTGGCATGCACAGTGATAACAACCAAGGCTGAAAACAGATAAAGAAAAGTGTGTCAGTTACATTAACGGTAAATGAAAGGAAAACAAAGCCAGGAAGACAAAGGGAAAACACTGTTCTGGTTGGCTGACATTGGCATACTGGTCAAGTGCTTACTGTACATTAAGTGGAACTTTATGGAGCCTTATCTTCAAACTACAGAGGTGTGATATACATGAGGATCATTGTGTCTTTACCAACCCTTTAGCCTCGTGAAAGCCCCTCACAGTGTGGGATTTCCCTCGATTTCCCGCCTCTTATCGACTCACAGTTTCACTTTTTCTCTCTGTGTGAATGCAGGTTCTCCCCGGGTGTGGCCAACGATCCGACGCCCTCTGATGGCCCCATGAAGAGACGCACACAGTCCCTCAGCGCCCTGCCCAAGGACGGAGACAGGAAGGTCAGTCCACAGTGCAGACAGACAGTCTATCAGTAGAAAAAGGCAAAAAAGATACAGAAAAACAGAGACAGATTAATGCTAAACCTAAAACTAGCGCTGTGTGCTCTTTCAAACCCCAACCAGAGGGAGAAGGACCACATCCGCCGACCCATGAATGCATTCATGATCTTCAGTAAACGCCACCGGGCCCTGGTGCACCAGCGACATCCCAACCAAGACAACCGGACAGTGAGCAAGATCCTGGGGGAGTGGTGGTACGCTCTAGGGCCCAACGAGAAGCAGCAGTACCACGATCTGGCCTTCCAGGTAAACATACTCTCTAAAATTCTTTAATTGCTTCTTATTTTCTGTATGTTTTACAGTTTACTCCTAATGGCCATAACAGAGTAGTGAATCTTTAGCCAGTATATGAGAGCTTTTTAATTGTATGCTCTAGACATCCAGCTTCACCAACAGCAGTAGCAGCTTGTTGGGAATTAGGTGATGAAAAACAGGCACCATGGCTGAACTACAGAAACTAGAACAGCATCGACAGAAAGTTAAAGACCCTCTCCTCCTCCTCTTCCTCCAGGTGAAAGAGGCCCACTTCAGAGCGCACCCAGACTGGAAGTGGTGCAACAAGGACCGCAGAAAGTCGCTGTCAGAGGGCCGCGGGATGCCAAAGGAGCCACGGGAGAGGAGCATGTCAGAGAGCATAGGTGTGTGTGTGTGTGTGTGTGTGTGTGTGTGTGTGTGTGTGTGTGTGTGTGTGTGTGTGTGTGTGTGTGAATTAGCATTTCCAAGCCAGTGTACAAAATGCCTTTTACAAGGAAAACATCTTAGATCAGTGAATCATCAACTGCTTTTAATCTATTTTCCGTTTTAGATCCTGCAATCACTTCAAATACATTCAGCCATTGTCTGACTAAATGTGCTGTAATTATAAAAAAAACATTATACTGATTGTTATTGCATATTGCTAAACCTAACCCAATATGCTGATGCTCTTAGACAGAGCATCGGTGTGTATTTTATGGAACTACTTTTATTGATCTATTTCATACATGATACAGTGTGATATTTTTTCTTTGATCAGAGTCTTTCCCCTCTCGTCTCCAGATCCCCATCCGGAGTCTCAGGTGCTGGAGGGGAAGGGAGGAGGCTGGCCAGGGGGATCTGAGCGTCGAGGGGGGCTGTTTGTGGGGCAGCACCCCCGTCCCCGAGCCTTTTCCCAGAGTGCTGTGCACACCCTGGAGCAGAGGGAGAGAGAGAGAGACTTGGAGAAGGTAGGCAGTTGTTAATCTGTAGCTCAAAGGCAGCAAACAGAGTCGGGAGATTTAAGAATGTGAAGCAAACTGTACGAGATCAGCAGCTAGTTTAATCTGAAAGCTAGAGAAAGTTCAAATGAATGTGCTTTCAGTCAAGTCAAGAGTGTTATTCTTATTATTATTATCCATACTATTCTTCCTGCACATACACTTATTCTTACTACTCTTACAATGTTACTGTTTCTGCACTACAATGGTACTGTTACCACACTGCACATAGCTGTCCATATCTGTCTATATGGTTCATACTGAATATCCATATTTATTCTGTTTTTCTTATAATATATTCTGTTAATACACTGCATATATCTATATTATTCTTACTACTATTATAATGTTACTGCTACTACATTGCACATATCTGTACATGTTGTTCATACATTGTTCATATTACATAGCCATATTTATTCTGCTCTTATAGGTATAGGTATTCTTATCTTATAGGTAACTGCTAATACACTGCACATATTTATACTTAATTTATATTACTCTAAACCACCTCTTGTAAACCAACTGTATACTACTGTCTACACTGCACTATATTTCTTGTCCCTATGCACCACCTGTCTATACTTTGTATATCGCATTGCACTTTTCTGCTTTTTTTGCACTTCTGGTTGGACGCAAACTGCATTTTGTTGTCTTTTGTACTTGTACTCTGCACAATGACAATAAAGTTGAATCTAATCTAATTATTCAATGAACTTTAAACTAATTTGTTGCATCAAAGAGAACAAAGAAAAAAGTAAATCAAATAAAAAATCTGAAAATAAAAGCAGCAGACTGAAGTAATTCTTAAAAGGGCCAATGCTTGTGTGTATGTGAGCGCCTACGCACCAACATGCGTGTGTGTATTTATAGATATAGCAGACGTGTGTCCTTCACATTGCAATGCATTTTGGTTGAACGGAAAACAGGCTGTAAAAAAAAAAACTATTCAAATGGACTCGCTTGGTTCTGTGTGTGAGGGCTCGAGTTGTTGCTGCTCAAAGCTCTGGAGGAGCTCAGCCTCCAACTTCAAAGGTTTCACTTTCTACTTTTTAGTGCCTTTGAAGGCACTGTGGTGTTTGCAGCTTCGCTCCTAATCACAGAGGGATAGGTCTGCATGTGAACTCTTTTGTTTTGAAGGCGTTCATTTAATGCTGGTGGCAAAGCCGCATACGTATGCATGCTTTGATAATAGTGATACTACTTCTTTCTGAAGTGTTGTTCAATTCTGTAAGTCCCCATTTTTGAGGAGATCTTTTAGGTTTTTCTTTTTAGTTTTGAGTCTATAATCAGTGTCCTTAAAATAAATATCGTGTCTGCAACAACTACTCAGACATGTTTTTGAAGTTGTAAAACTGTAAAATGTGCTTTTTCTTTTCTGTCAGGAGGACAGGGCGGGTTTGTTTCGCCACCAGGGCGGGGCCAGCGAGGACGTGACCAGCGACGAAGAGCGCATGGTCATCTGTGAGGAAGAGGGGGACGATGATGTCATGGGTGAGCTAGATGATCAGCACAGTGGTCGAGTGGTGGTTAGAGAGAGACTGTTGCATAACCACAAAGTCATAGTTTCATTTCCCACAACAATCAGTGTGTCTTTAAAAAAAGACACTAAACTTCAGCCGTCTCTTAGTCAGAATGACAATTTTCAGCAAAACACCTCTGAAGCTAAAAACAAAAGTAACTGTGTCATCTGGTGAGCCTCAGCCCCTGACTGTAATTGCCAGCGTTAGAATATGGCAATAACACATAATTGGCTTTTTGATGGGGATACTGTTGATTTGAAGGCAGTGATTGCAAATGAAATAATGTCCAGGGAGCAGTGGAAAGTGGGTTTGCTGAAATTTGTTAAAACACTTCTGATATCCACCCTCAGAGGATTCCTGTCCTGAAGGCTCCATTGACCTCAAGTGTAAAGAGAGAGTGACGGACAGCGATGAGGACGAACCAGATGGACAGGTAGCTGCAGTGCTCATCAAATAACTTGAGTTATTTTATATCCACAGTTGGCTTCACTTTAAGCTAGATTTTCTGGGCAACCATGTGTCCCCTTCCCTCATTTTGTTCTGGATATACAATACAAAGGAAATGTTCATACTTTTTTTGAGGGGTTTATTTCTTTTTTATGCAATACTTGTTTCTGATCTATATAATTTATATAGTCTCTGCATCAAGAAATGGAGTATAACATACCAGATTTGGTAGCTCAAGTATTAATGTAGCTCACTTTACAGTGTAGAGCCTTAAAGAGTTGCTTTCTTTATCAACAGTGTAATTCTGTATATAAGGCATCATATCGATGGTGGTTCCTTTATTTTCTTCCAGCATTTAAAAACACACAGACTTTCCAGAGTTACTGAAAGTTCTTAAGTAACTTTACATGGTAACTTTCCCAGCTTTGATCGCTACGTCTCTCTTTTCCCTCCAGCATGGCTTCCAGCCAATGACTCGCTCCTCTCTCCCTCCTTCCCCTCCCTCCGTCCCTCACTCCAACTCCACCTCAGCTAAAGGGAACGGAGTAGGAGGGGGTGGTGAAGAGGGGTCTGAGAGGAAGAGAAAGAGAGGTGCAGACGGAGGAGAGGAGGGGAGCGATGGAAGATCCAAGAGAGAAGAAACATCAGCAGGTATCGGAGAAGAAGGTGGAGGAGGTGGTGTCTCCTCTCTGTCCGTCACAGGCTCAACATCCAGCACCCAGGCTCCCCTCGCTTTGGCCCCGCAGGGTTTGACCCAGGTCGCCGGCGCCGTCCGCGTGGCCCCCACTGTGGCGACCAATGTAGTACGATCCATCGTCAGCACGCCAGTGGAAGGGGCCGTCACCCTCAGCTCCCTGCCTCAGGACAAGAAAGCCGCTCTCCTGATTGGAGGAGGTGGACCTCAGCAGCTGCCAATCACCGCAGGGGGTGGGTACCTGTCCTCCTCCTCCTCCTCCTCCCCTGGTCCAGTCAGTGTAACCCCAGTGGGGGGCAGCGGTCTGGTCACTAGCCTAGTTCTGGGAGGGTCCTTTCCCGCTGTCCAACCAGTGCAGCTCCTCACCCCGCAGCCGCACGCACAAACCCCCCTACCTGTCCTCCAGCCACAGCTCCACCCCACTGCCGCCATCTCATCTCTCACACCTCCCGGCTTCCCCAAGCCGCTAGCGCAGGTCCAGTTCGTCCTGCCTACTGAGAGCCCTTCCTCCCCTCAACTCACCCAGCAGCAAATTCTCTCCCTGCCCTCCAATGCCACCCTGGCCAATGGCATGCACTCAGGGGCGGGAATCAGAGTTGCATCAGTCAGCCCCGGAACCAGAGGTGAGACAGAGAGAAACGATTGGCTGACAAAAAAAAGAACAAATTAGAGTTTCGTCTTAGTGATTTCACTGGTCCACTGAAAAGAAGTAATTTTCTTTAATTTTTCTTTTTGCTTTAGTTCCCTTCTTTCTTATTAATCATCTCCACAGGAAGCTCTGAAAATAGATTTGATTGTCTTACATAAACAGGAGATGAATGATTGACAGGAGAAACGCTGTTGACATGAGTATGAGCACCCACCGCCCACCCAAGCCTTAATCACTCTCTATTCATAAGAGTCTGAAGCAACAGAACAGTGTTCCACTTTGTTATCAGAGAGGAATTTCACTATTATCAGCAGCTGAAATGTCCTCTCTGTCTCAGTGTGTCTCCACCCACCCGTCGCTCCTGTGCTGTGTTCACCTTGATTCTGTTTCTCACACTGAGTGTTTTAATTCTCTCTGTCTCTCACTCTTTCTCTCTCTCTCCTTCTCACTCTTGGTTCCCATGGCAACAGTGAGAACAGGGTCTACTCCTCCTCATCCTTCCATTTCCCTAGTCGCGCCGCCTCTTCCTGTGCAGAACGGCCCCGCGACAGGAAACAAGGTAAGAATGTCAATGCGGTGACTAGGGGCTGCGACTAAGGGTTATTTTCATTGACAATTAATCTGTCAATTATTTTCTCGATCGATTAGTTGTTTGGTCTATAAAATGTCAGAAAATTGTGAAAAATGTTGATCATTGTTTTCCAAAGCCCAAGATGACATCCTCAGATGTCTTGTTTTGTCCTCAACTCAAATATATTCAGTTTACTGTCACAGAGGAGTGAAGAAACTACAAAATATTCAAATTTAGGAAGCTGGAATCTGGAATTTGGACCTTTTTTTTTCTTAATAAATTACCCAAAGCGCTTAATCGATTATTAAAATAGTTGGGGATTAATTTAATAGTTGACATCTAATTGACTAATCTTTGCAGCTCTAACGGTGACTAAAGCAGTCAGCAGTGTCAAGGATGAATAGACGCCACCCTGTTTGCTGACAGGTGACGAGGTAGTTAACTCCACAACAGCATCAGCGGCATTACAACTGTTAACACATGTTCATGATGGGAACAAAGTGGATTACAGAAGGTCGGCCTGCTTAATGCTTATGTTTTACTGCTGCAATCTTTAACTATTTTTGATTGGTCTGATTCAGACCAAAACTTTAAAAAAAAGAATTCACTCTTTGAGGTCAGAAAAGTATCTTCACAAACTGAGATGAAAACTGCTGTTTTCTTTTGTTTTTTTTTATGAGACGTCATTTATTAAGAAAAAATACAAAATATTTGCTGGTTCCAGTTTTTCAAATGTTATGATTTTCTGCTCATCTCTCTTTTATATAATTGTAAATTACATATTTTGGGGTTTTGTTAGTCAGATAAAACAAGCAATTTAATGAAGACCTCCTGAGCTAGGCACTCCTGAAACAGGCACTTTTTTTCTCATTATTTACACTATTCTTCCCTTATGAACGTAATGATTAATCAATTATCAAAACAATTAAAATTAAATGACTGCTGACTGCTGTGCTGCTTTATATTCAGAAGGGACCAGTTGCTTTAACAAAGTGCTAGAATTGTTTTGAGGACCATAAAGCCACATGTGATATTTATGATATATATATATATATATATATATATATATACTAGATACATAACAAATAATATCAGATGTGTGTTCTCTAAAAACGGTATATGTTAAGATTAGTTGGTGTAAAATTCCTTTTGTTTATGTGCTTTTCTTCCCCTCCCCACATCAGATCATCCAGATCGCTCCCATGCCTGTGGTCCAGACCAGCGTTCATCCTAGTGGCGCAGCAGCAGTGCATCCTGGGAGCCCCTTTCCTGTTTCCGTGGCAACAGTGATGGCTCCAGGTGTCGCGCCCCCACAGACCGTTCTTCTGACCTCTCCACCCACCAGGTCACTAACACCTGAAAGACAGCAACATATACCCACTTTTATTTTCCTCAGTCACTGCTTCAGCTGGAACGATGTGAACTATGATACTAACTGTAAAGACTGTAAAGTTTAGACATGGGTGAAAGAAAATATAGTTCCATTTGGCCACATTGTGGAAAGTAAAAATTAGTAAAAATTTTTTTTAGCAAAAATCCCCAAAATGTATTTGTTCCATCTACTCAAATGTGTTTTATTTTTGTTTTCCATGCTAGTAACTAAATATCTGTAGATTTTGGATTGTTAGTCGGACAAAACAATTTAATATTTGATTCACATTTCTTCTTTCTTTAAGATATGATGCTTTATTGTCATTAAACACATACATGTTATATATAAATAGGCATAGTCATATACTGCCCATACGTGGCACATAGAATTAAATAAAAATCATAAAAAAATAAAATACCATACATATTGCATTAGCAGCAGAAGTTAGGTTTTGTACTTAGGGCCTAGGTACTAGTTGTTTATTACTATGATTATTTATTGATTATTTAAGAGAATAATCAACAGAATAATCAATAATAAATATATATATAAAGTATAATATAAAATGTTTGCAAGCATACATTTGCTCTCTCATATACATACATATGTCTGTTGTATCATCTATAATTCATCTTTTTTTAAATATAATTTTATAATATATACAAACTTAAATATTGTAGTCTTTTAGTATCTGTGCTGTTGCTTAATGAGCCATAGAAGTTAGTAAGCTGCTCAGGTCATATTATACTCCGCCATATTCAGCTTTGACACTCATCACTCTTCTCTCCTTTAGGATCACCTATGTCCAGTCTGGCCCAGGAGTTACCACAGCAACGCCCCAACAGGCCACACCCACTCCAGGCCCTGCGTATCTCCCATCATCCCTGGCAACCCTGGGCTTCACCGCCATCGCCCCGGCCGGGCAAACCTTGGTTCAGCCAATTGTTGGTGCACCGCCACTGTTGGCTCCAGCCCCGCCCCTGAGCTGTCAATCACAGACCCCTCCGGGTCAGGCCTCGGGAACGGCTGGTCGTCAGGTAAAGAGGAACAGAGAACTGTACAGTGTTAGTACCGTTATGTATAGGTGTGGGGTCATGAAGAAAATTTGAAAAATGAATATCAAAAGTAGTTCATAAATAGTATTTGAGGAGTGAAAAATGTCGATGTTTTACCAGTGTTTTTTTAAAGCAATTGGTATCGATAAATCATTACTCCTTTTGAGACATTAAGGAAATGACTGTAAAAACAAAACAAGAGAAAATATTGGCAGTCACTTTCGGCCTCTACACTACATTTTACATTGTGTGGCACCAGTTTTGAAAACTGCCGAGTTGATTTGCAGCACAAAGATTAGTTTACTGTGTGTAAGAAAACTGAATATTTTTTTGCTCCAGAAGAATAAATCAATTTAATTCCACTTCCACTTTTCTCACTGCTTTAGCGTAACTTCTCATGACATGTTCACGGTTGTCAATAATAACTTTATTTGTATAGCACCTTTCATACATTAAATGCAGCTCAAAAGTGCTTTGAAGTATGACATTAAAAACAAAACACAATAGAGAAAAGACAACATAAAGACAAGATAAATAAGCTCATAAGAATAAAATAAAAGACAATTAAAAGGCACAGAAATTAAAGTAGTAAAATGGCAGTAGAAAAAGATAAAAAGTAAAAATTTTCAAAATTTAAATTTTAGGCCTTAAAAAGTTTCAAATTCTTAGTATTGTGTTCTAGGTCTAAATTTAACTTAATTTTAAACAGGTCTTAATTTTCCTACGTCCATGCAATGCTACCTCATTTTGCTCAGTTCTTTCTTTCGCTAGTTCAAATATAATTTCGCTGTATTACGACTACAAATGAGACCAACATGTAACTTATGTTGCAGCCAATCAGTTTTCGTGTTATTGGTGCGAGTCTCTTTCGGATTGTACAACAGACATGAAAGAGATTCTATTCTTCGGCTATGGGGAAGTGCAAGTTTAGTGATACTTGGCTTGAGAAAACTGAATTTAGGGCTTAGTTGATGTTGTGATAAAGGTCTTAAATTTAATTCATACTGGTCTTAAAAAGTCTTAAATTTAAATTGGTGGAACCTGCAGAAATCCTGCTCTTCCCTTTTTTTACTTGCTCTTTAAAACAAACAGTTAACACCAGGAGTGCCTCATCCGAAACATCTCTTGTTTACTGACGTGCTTGCATTGCCGTCTTGTCCATCAGGTACTAACTGCCATCTACCCTGCACCAACCGTTACTCTGCCTACTGGCGTGGTCTCTGTGACAACCTGTGACAACGTGCCGCCTGCAGTGGCCGCTCCAGCCCAGGACGCGATGAACCCTCCCTCTCCGTCGGCGATGGGGGTGCAGGGTTCAGCGGGGACGACCCCTCAGCCTAACGAGGCGGAGGAGGTGGAGCTGAAGGTGGAGGTGAAGAGGGAGAGCCTGACAGATGGTCAGACTGATGAAGGAGGACAGGGGTGGTCGAGCTGTGCTGCCAGCTCCTCATTGGCCACCTGTATGATTAATGACACAGAAGGTAATGCATCACTGGTTTTGTGTGGTTCGGTTTTTTTAGTGTTGGTTTCTTTCTGTTAGTGGGTTTCTCTGCAAAAATCTTAACTTATTATTTAGTTCAGTGTGTGGAGTCTGACAAAGAATCAAAACCAAATATTGACATCAACATGAACCCATCCTACAACTTTCTTGGCTATCATTGGTCTTCACTTTCAAATTTTTAAGGTTTCTCTTTACATTTAAAGCATGAAAAGGAGCCATATTGTTGCAGAATCAGTTTTTCAGTTAGTGTTTTCCAGATTAAAAGTACGTAGTGTGTAGTCTATATCCATGACGTTCCTCTTCCGGGATTGTTTAGGTGCTGCCGTAAATTCCGCCGGATGTCTTTCATTTCGGCCGGATGTCCGTTACCTTCCGCTTTCTCTGTGTTGGCATTTTAAACTCCGGTGGATTTCTGAGGACTATGGTTAACTGCTCCTCAGATCTCTGCAGGGTAAATCCAGACAGCTAGCTAGACTATCTGTCCAATCTGAGTCTTCTGTTGCATGACGAAAACAACTTTTGAACGTACACGTTCCACCAAAACAAGTTCCTTCCCGAGGCTATTTTGCAGAGGCGCCGTTGCTACGTGCGGCGCTTAGTGCCACCCAAGACAATTGTGATTGGTTTAAAGAAATGCCAATAAACCAGAGAAACTTTTTCTCCCATCCCAGAATGCTGTGTGGACTCGCCAGACTGTCTGGCAATGCAAGACTATGTAGTGTGAAACTGAATTTGCAGGATTAAGACTGTAACACTAGTGAGATAAGTAAGGATAGATACAGTATTGTTTAAATCAAAGTCTGAACTTATCTTTATCTGTTCCAGTAAAAAAAGAGGAGGACAGCGGTCTGTACATCAAAGAAGAAAACTTCAGAGATGGATACAGCAGAGAGAAAGGAAGCGACACGGACAGAGAGCAAGAGAGAGGGAACAAGGAGAACGGTGAAAGAAAGGGAGGCAGAGAGACACAGGGAGGCAGAGAGACACACAGAGAGGACCACAGCATGGGCGACAGCAGCAAAGAGGTGAGAAAACGTATCTGCTTCATTCATTCATTCAGTTGTCGTTTCTTTAGTTAAGGATCTTTAGAGGCCTGTTCAAACAGTTTTAGGTCAGATTTTTGTATCTCTCCTTCTCTAAAAGCTTATCTAAGGAAGTCAGGGAAAAGCCATGAATTTTACAAATGCACAACTTTAAAGGAATGTACTAGAATGTATGTTCCTTCTTGTTACACACTTTCATTACTTAAATCAGGTGGTTGTCAACAGTTTTTCTCCACAGAAAAGACGGTTCACTTTTCTGAGCTGGAAACAATATTACAGGAGACATGCAACAATTCTCCATATCCTGATGAACAAAGATATCTTGAAGGAAAAAAATGGATGATTAATTTAGCAAAAAAAAAAAAAAAAACAACCTTCCTTTCCAATTATTTCGACACAGGTCACATTTGACGACTTTGACTTTGACTACAGAAAACAAAGGGAGGTTAAGGAATCAAACGGCAAGGCTGCGATGGGACCGCTGTTTCACCAGTCTTTCTCTCAACTCTCTCGCTCTCTTCCCAGGCTGGACCTCGCACCCCTCCTCCACCACCCTCAGGTTTGGACCCCCCTCCCCCTCCTCCTGCGGAAAGAGAGCCCTCTTCTTCCTCAAAGAAGACCAAGTTCAGACCACCACCGCTCAAAAAGACACCTGACTCTCTCGAAAAGTAAGTGGGACAATAATAGAAGCACAAGAAGGGCACCAATCATTAGCTGAGGGAATTTCACATGAGTTCTTCCATTTTTGTATTGAATCAAATATATCTGAGTGGGTTTGGTGTCTGAAGAATTTGCAAAGTGACATTAAATGGGTAAGTAAAATCGAAATTGAATGCAAGACGTTATGTGTTCTGCAAGACAAGCTTTTATTTAAGTCCGGAGCCATCCTCGCTGATCAGACTGTAGTTATCGGCTCTTGTAGAATCAGTGCCAAAGCTAAATAAAACAAGTCTGCCTGGTCCTTCTGGCTCTGTGGTCGTTTTAAGACAAGGTTCTCAATATTTTAACAGTTTACATTTTCTCAAGCTGAGAGAGCTCATATAACCGTAGCTTATCTTCTGTAATTATAGCCTGAAGCAGCTTGAAGAGGAGATCCAGCGCCTTGGACAGGACTCCATTTGTCGATTTCATTTAACACTGATTTTCACACATTGTGGCACCTAATTCTGCTTTTAGTTTGTGACCAAACCTCCAGCTTCATAAAATGATGGTGGAAACTCATTGTGTACTGAATGTGAGTGGGCAGAGTGCTCACCCTTTTATTTTCTCTATTTAGACAGCGGGAGAGTGGCAGGGAAGCCACAGAGAAGAGAAAGCCCTGGCAGAACTCAGCCCTAAGGCATGAGAAATGTGCATCCATCCCTATATATTTAAACCACCGGATTACTGGACTGGGGACTGACATGATCACTGTGTTCTCTGTGTGCAGGGTCTTGTCGGAGACGTACTTTGAGGAGCGTTTTGCGGAGCTTCCAGAGTTTAACCCAGAGGAAGTCCTTCCTTCGCCCACTCTGCAGAGTCTGGCCACCTCACCAAGAGCCATCCTAGGAAGCTACCGCAGGAAGAGACGTAACTCCTCCGGTGAGATGCAGAGAGATACTAACTTAAGTGATAGATAACAAATATAGTCAAATAAATTACATTTTTGTTATTTGGATATCTTATTTGGAAACGTTTTGTCTCATTACATTTCTGCATCTTCTATCTGATATGTACCTTCGTTTCTCCCATTCTGTGTTGTTTTTCTTCACCTACCTTTTTCTGATTCCTCCTTTTCTTCTTTTTCTCCTTGATCTGTATCACCCCATTGTCCTCTGCAAATCACCCTTGCATCACTCCCTACCCCTCTACCCTGTCCTCTCTTCCTACGTGTCCTTTTTTCTTAATACTCTGTTATCCCCCTTTTTCTCATATTTCCCTGTTTCATCCTTCATATTTCATGTGTCCAGAGCTGGAGCTGACAGCAGAAGACCCCAGCTCCCCGAGGAGGAAGACCCGCCGTCTCTCCAGCTGCAGCTCGGAGCCCAACACCCCTAAGAGCGCTGCCAAGTGTGAGGGAGAAATCTTCACCTTCGACAGAGCAGGTACATCCTATACTGTGTTCCTGCAATAGAGGAAGCCGCAGTCCCAGGACCATTTTTCTACGACTCTAGTTACTGAACCAAACTGGCACACTGAGCAAGCGTTAAGACTTTAGATAGCAGCTAGCTTGTGTAATTTTTCGGGACTCCCGCGGGTCATGGTATTCCCGCAGGAGTCCCGCGGTACGGGAGTCAATTTCACTGTTGGTAACGTGATAGGGACGGAATAGAACATAGAAATCAACGGGAGCGGGCAGGAGCGGAACGGAGACGGGAGTATTTTCGTGGGCTCGGGATGGGATGGGCGCGACACTTGATTCCCGTGTCACCCTCTAGTCTATATCCACGACGTTCCATTTCCAGGATTGCTCAGTTGCTGCCGGAAATTCTGCCGGATTTCACTCTTTTCAGCCGGATGTCCGTTACCTTCCGCTTTCTTTGTGTTGGAATTTTAAACTCTGGTGGATTTATGAAGACTATAGTTAACTGCTCCTCAGATCTCTGCAGGGTAAATCCAGACAGCTAGCTAGACTATCTGTCCAATCTGAGTCTTCTGTTGCATGACGAAAACAACTTTTGAACGTACACGTTCCACCAAAACAAGTACCTTCCTTATGCTATTTTGCATCGGCACCGTGGCTCTGCCCGGTGCTTAGCACCGCCCAAGACGATTATGATTGGTTTAAAGAAATGCCAATAAACCAGAGCATGTTTTTCTCCCATCCAGGAATGCTGTGTGGACTAGCCAGACCCTCCTCTGCAGCGCTGTGGAGGCAGGTCTGGCAATGTGAGACTAGCAGCTAGCTAGCTATAACGGGTTAAGGTTAGGGTTAGGTTAAAATAAAGGGTTTGGGTTAGGCTTACATCTCATTACTTGGCTCAATATGTCAAGCCAACCGTTACCAATTTAGGGGTTAAAATTGACTCCGATATTAAGCTTGACAAACAGATTGGGGCAGTGGTTAAAGCAGGCTTTTTCCAACTACGGCAGTTAGCCAAAATAAAGCCGATTCTTACTAGGCAGCACTTTGAGACAGTAATACACGCCTTTGTGACCACTCGGTTGGATTACTGTAACGCCCTATATGTAGGTATCAGTGCCTCATCTGTTGCTCATCTCCAGATGGTGCAAAACGCTGCAGCGCGTCTTTTAACTGGAGCACGTAAATATGAGCACATTACCCCCGTTTTAGCTTCACTCCACTGGCTGCCCATATATTTTAGGATCCATTTTAAATTAACTTACTTGTGTTTAAATCCTTAAATGCGCCTGAGTGTTCCTAAAACGAAGCAGAAACTTAAAGGGGATCGTGCCTTTGCTGTGGCAGCTCCAAAAATATGGAATGACCTACCTCTGCCTATTAGACAGGCTTCTTCACTGTCTAATTTTAAATCTCTTCTTAAAACCCACCTTTTTTCCTTGGCCTTTCTCAAATGAGGCTGACATTTTTGTGCAATTTTTTTTTACTGTGATACTGTTTCGTGTTTTAAATGTTAAATGTTTTAAATTATTTCTACTTTGTTCTGTACAGCACCTTGTGCAACGTTGGTTGCTTTTTAAAGTGCTTTATAAATAAATTTTGATTGATTGATTGATTGATAAGGTGAGTCACATCTTCATGTATAATGAATATGTGACTCACATCTACCCGAAAGAAATTGCAGTTCTGAAACGGCCGCTTCCTCTATTGCAGGATCGTGCTTCTCGGTACATCAGGTGCAGTAGCTGCAGAACTGCTCCAAAAGGTATACTGAAATTGACACAATGTTCTCCTCGTTCAACCAGGTACAGAAGGAGAGGATCTTGGAGATTTGGACCGGGTGCCCTACTCGTCTCTGCGTAGAACTCTGGATCAGCGGCGGGCCCTGGTCATGCAGCTGTTTCAGGAACATGGCTTCTTTCCCTCAGGTAAACCACTCATAGATAGAACACAGTGTCACGGTAAGAACAACTGAAATGGAGATTCAATCATTTGACTTATTAATTTATTGAACCGCACAGGCAAACCTTTCTTCTGCTCCCTCAGTACAGCTAAAATATTAATACTCACATATTGGAAGAAAACTACCTTCCTAATCACTCCCATTTAAGTACTTTGAGAAGATAATCCACAATAATTTACACCTTTGTAACATTTCACAATATGATACAAATATGAGTGAAAAATATACAGGGAATTTGGATGGGTTGACAGGGCTTTTTGTAGCCGTTTCTCCTTTTTCCCCTCCTCAGTTTATTTTGTTGTTAAACTGAGCTACAACTGAATTATGGTTATCTCTATGTGACGCAAAATTCTCAATAAGTACGAAGAAATGTGCAACACAATCGTTAGCAATTGCAGCCTTAAAAAATACCATACAGGATATATGGTAATACTTGACATCATACAGAGTGTATAACAACTGCTCTATTTTCTAACTCCCTGTTTTCACTCCTCCATTCCCGTCTCCAGCTCAAGCCACTGCTGCCTTCCAGGCACGCTACTCGGACACCTTCCCCACCAAGGTGTGTCTGCAGCTGAAGATCCGCGAAGTCCGACAGAAGATCATGCAGACGGCCACGCCCGGAACCTTTGAGCCTGGAGTGTTAGGAGGGTTGGCTGAAGCCAACCCCGCCCCGTCCCACAGCTCCTCTTTCAATCAATTAGCCCGGGAGGACGGAGAGTCGGAGCAGCAAGGAGACAAAGGCCAGAGCCCTGAGGAGCCAAAAAGCGAAGGATCATAAGCTGGAGAGGATGACAAAGTGGAAAAATCAAGGAAAAGAAGAGAGAGAGGAGTGTGTCATCCCCGCAGAATGTTCTTTTATGTGTTGAACCAGTACTGTGAATAGCTCCAGAGGATCTGTTCTACTGGCACTAATTTCCATCAGACCTGGGCAGAAATACATAAAAATATGGTCCGAAATATTCAAACTACTCAAGGGGTGCTTGATTTGTCTAAATAGACTTTCAAAAAAAGCCTCAAAAGTGGACAAATCACTTGCAAGTCCTGATGAGTCAAGTGCTTCTTGTAGTATTGTGTTCCCTTTTTTTTTCCAATTATCCCAAATATTTTCTGTTAACACTTTACCCAGGTCTGCTCTCAGCACATTTGTACAGTAGTTTGTAGTTTGACACACAAACTATGTGGCACACATTCAATATCTCTCTGGCACACACACACACACACACACGCACACAAACCCTGGTGCATATGTAATCTCCAGCATGCACATGATCCAACAATAAACACACATACATACATACACGCGCGCACACACACACACACACACAGACACACACCCTTACCAAATCAGACTGTTACTCTTGGTTGGCAGTCCCCAGGAGCAGCCACCAAGGACCATGACACACAAAGGCACTTTGTCACTTATTGTGCAGATGCAGTTTGCTGTTGCCAGCCAGCCAGCCAGCCAGCCAGCCAGCCAGCCAGCCAGCCAGCCAGCCCGCCCTCAGATGCCATTGACTTGACCTCCTTCTCGCCCTTCCACTCCTCAGCACAGTGGTCGGGACACAAACACAACCCCAGCGACCTCCACTGATATTCCACAGCCCCTTGATGCTGCAAGACAGACAGCACACATACACACACACACAAACACACACACACACATACACACATTTACAGTACATGCACACACACAAACACACGCAGTACATGGACACATCTGTGCAGTGTGAGCACTCGTACATACACATAGTCAACCCTGGTCTGACCAAGCCATCGGCCTGCACAGTTTTTAGTGATTGTAGTGAGAAGAGAAACTGAAAGCATGACATCAATTCGCTCCTGAGAAACAAAAAGAAGGCAGGAGTTGGAATGTAGTGTGACCAATCTTTGCACCTTCAGTTATTGCCATTATGAAAGACTAAGTCCTCATTGGCGGGAGCTGATTATATTTGTCTGTATGTCTGTTGGGGTCCCCTCCCCAAAACCTGTGCGAACAGGCACCGTAAAGAGATTATGTCAAGAGACTATTGCTTGTGAGGCTTTGAAGAATCAACGTTAAGTTCGACACTGACCTGCTCCCGACAGAGCACAGAGAAAAGGCAGAAGAAGAACCTGGATGATGCTCATTGGATGGAAGATTCATATTCCAACTATAGGAAGACAGATAATAATAGTGAATAAGGACAACAACATGACAAGCTTACCAACAGAGAGAAAAAGTAGAATTTTAACCAAACTTCTCTGAATCTCCCAGTGGATATAATGTTGCTTTCTCTCGTTATCGTTGCCGTGGAAATAACCAGTTTTACCGTGGCCTGTTTTTCTCTTGTGGTTCTATTGTGTTTCTTCTCCAACATAAAAAAAAAAAATCACAAAAAAAACACTCTGGACAAAAAAGGGGACAAAATCAGTCTGTGCCCCCCCCCCTCCCACCCTTTTAATTGTACCTGGGGCGGTTCTCTCCCCCTCCCCTCCATTTCCTCCTCTTCGATTTCTCACCAGACACAGAAGTGGGGGAGCAGGGGCGTTTGTCGTTTTGTAAAAACGTTGAAATCAGGTGTTTGCACAATTTGTGCGGCCCTTCTCGCCGCAAGTTAAATCAGGAAAGTATTGTTTTTAGAGATTGTTTTAGTAGAAAAAAAGAATAACCTTGTTCCGTATGTTATCAACCACCTTATTCCTCCCCCTTGTCCTCCCTGCTTTTCTTTTAACTCATATCTCCTCACTCCTTTCCTCCCTTCTTTACCTTCCTCCTCACCCTCCTCCTCGACCCCTCAAGTGTTGTTAGAAAGTGCCCTTAAGCACTGGTCCCGGGTCAAGCGCTATGTAGCTCAGGATGGTTTTGGTTAGTTCAGGGAAAGCAGATCCTAGACCAGCCCTGGAGGGCAGTCTCTGGAGCCCTCCCCTTTTCCCTCTCTTCTCGACACTTTATCCCTTTCTGTCAAATGGTGCAATAGGACATTTATTTTTTTGGAAATGGGTGGGTTATTTTGTTTTCGGGGAAAGGCTCTGTGCCATAGATATAAATCCAGTGCAGTCAGTGAGAGGAATAAGCTGTTGTGATACTGTCTTTAACTATGGTATAAAACAAAACAAAAAAGAATCACACAATTGTTGTTATTGTTGAAGAGATAGAGAGTATAACTTACTAAAAGTCAAAGACAATTTTTGAATAGCACTTTTTGGCTCTTTGCTTCCTTGGTGAAGAGTGGGGGTAGTTATTATCATGAGTATCTCTTTTATTTCTCTGTATACAGTTGGATGTGTGAAAAAATATATATACCGGTATTTCCGTATATGTGCATTTAGGTCTGTGTATGGGTGTGTGTGTATGTTTTGGCACATGCAGGTAGTGTGTAAACACAACCAACCTCTTGTTATTTCTCCACACAGCAACATTATCAATAGTATATTTTTCATTGTATTCTACATTCTATATTCTACTCTAGAGACCGTATTTTTATAGTCACCACGACTATTTTGTCCGCCATCTTGACTGTTATCAAACCCAGTTGATTCAGGATATATATGAAAGATATATTCAGGATATACAATATATAAATATATATATGAAAACACACAGGTAATCAAGGACTATCAATTCACCTCTCTTTGGGGTTAAGGCTGTAAAGTGTCCATCTGCATGCATGTGCAATCGCATGCACGCGTGCACACACCCACAGACATATGTGCATACACACACATGTATGCGTGTACACTGTATGATTGTGCTTAAAAATAAACTGTCCTTACTTTGGAGAAGGAATTTTAGGATGAGCGAGGTGAGTGTTATCTCATAAGCAGGCATGTTGACCATGTGCAATATTTCTAAACAACAAAAAACTAAATATTGAAAATATTAAAGATCTAACACAATGTCTTATGTCCTTGAATTTATTTCACATCCTTGAATTTTTCTAGTGTACGTCTTACTTATCAATTAACATACAGAAGGTGTCAAATGACTCCCTGATTTATTGCAATCTCTACTTTGACTTTGCTCTCTCCAAAATGGCAGCGGAGACAAGAAACAATAGCTGATGCAAATTAATCCTCACTTGAACAAATTTGGCTGAACAGGATCTGCAGATGCAGCCAGCTTAACCCACCAGGCAAGTCCCCAAAATCCCTGGAACAAACAGTCTGTACTTCCCCAGCTGGCCTCTATCAAGCATCTCAGTGTTAAGAGCGCTTATTGGATTAGAGTAGCCTTTCAGATTCAGGTTGTATTGGGTGAGCAGTGGGTTAAAGTAAGGGGACCTGGTCAGAGAGCCTTTCATATCTTCAAAAACACTCGAACTAGGAAGTTACAACAACCTGACCACATCAAAACAAATAAGCCCAGAGCCCTTTACCAGCCAACGCTTAAGTTTGTTGTTTTATCCACATAAGACATATCATCATATCACTGTTTATAATGAATAAATTACAGAAAACACATTAATTCAAAGCAAATCTAGTTGGAGATTTAAACAATACCACAATGCTGAACCTCCCAAGTCTCAATCATGCATTTGCATTATTATTGTTGCTTTAATTTTAATTTTACAAGCAGTAGAAGTACGAATTAGCAGATTTCAAAATGATGTTACTAAATGCTTCATGAGCCAGCTACACAAATTTGTAATGTAAAAAATAATCTGTACTATTAAAATAAGGTAGTGGGCAACTTGCAACTAATAGGCTAAATGTAGTGATTTATCTGAGATTTTTTTCTGCATACTAAAATGTTTAGCCTTTTATTTTATTGTACTATATACTGTGGTTGTTGCTCTTTCTGTGGCCTACATCTGTTAAGTCATTTTAAATTTGTAGTTGTTTTGATTTTAGAAAGCCTGTGCAGCAAACCTGGACGACATCAACTTCGAACTTCATCTCCCATGTGGCATTGCGAGCGGTCTGTTTCTAGGTGTCTAGCAAGTAACAGCTATCAGCCCAGACAGCCGGCGGCAACGGGAGCGGTATTTCTTGGTGTGTCTTTCCACGATTATTTGCTGCCGGGTTTTCATAATTAATAGTCGCTTGGCTGAAAATAGTGAAAACACAACCCTGAGCCCTGCACAGAGATATGAGCGGCAGCGGGCGGCCCAGGACCAGCTCGTTTGCTGAGCCGCCAGGTGTTCCAGGAACTGCCGCTGCGTCCACCGGATCAGCCGCTGCCGTGGGGAGCAGCACAGGAAAGTCCGGGGTCCCGCAGGCCTCCGGCAGCAGCTCGTCGGGATGCTCGAACCTTAAGCTGGCCAGTAAGTTCTAATTAGTCTTTGTCGGAGTCTGTCTATCCACTAATTGATATGCTGTGCTTTCACCTCAAAAAAATTGCCAGTGTTATGTGTCACAACCCGGTGAAAAGTCGTAATTGCCCCCGTGTAGCTAGTGGTAACCAACTTGCTAGCATGCTAACTAGCTAGCCTGCTAACGTTAGCCACTTGTTTTGTGTGTTACTAGCTAACGTTAGTTCCCGTCCGACCGATGGATGTATCCAGCTTTACTGATGTCAAACTAAGCAGCTGGCTCGTCATCACTATAACCCAGTGTAATGCCATATATATTATATAATAATATAATATCATAAAATTCTGATTTACAAATGTTAAATTGCAAGCCGGGGTTTTGAATTATTTCACTGTGGTCAGTGTGAGTGAGCAGTAAAACGGGGCTCTCTTGTTCTTTGTGGCCAAGCTAGACCCAAATACCCGAGCTTGAGTGTTGCAGTCACTGAGTCAGGGTTCTTTTTTTGAGTGTCGTTGAGAGTGCGGCATTGGCTATCAGCCTGGCTCGTCTGGAGAAGGGTCAGGGCGGAAAGTTGCCTTTTCACCAAGGTCACCTGTGGGGCAAAACCTTAGCAGCAGGTGGCCGACGCCTGGAGGATGCAAGTGATGCATATCCAGCACAGAAGCTGGGCTTTCTGCTGGGCTGCCAAGTAGTAGGTTTCATCGGTCTGATATGGAGTTATAGTATGCCTCTTTATCGCCATAGTTGTGCGTGCGTTATCCAAACCTTATCATCCATTAGCAGGCTGTGGTGTCAGACTTTGATATTTGAGCCCAAATGGGATGTCATCTCCAGTTCAAAGCAGTGTAACCCTTGTTTTCTAACTCTTCTTGAGGCGCTTAAAGCCTCAAATGTTGCCTTCAGCTGGTAAAGATACCCTTTTTGGATGATTGATGGATATGTTGTCAGGTTTGGGAAACTTGGGGCTATTTTAAGAGGCAGGATTAACCCATTTAGCCAGATATTTGTGAGAGACAATGATGTGATTTGGCATTTTGAATTACTGGTAAAATTAAACTTGGACATGGAGTATTAAGGATGTTGTGTTGCCATACCAACCAGTGATCTGTCATTATGAACAACAGTGGAGGATGTTTGATGAAACGTGGGTTTCCATTAAGTACCTCTGTTATTTATTTTATTTGAAATACTCATACTGTAAAACTAGTCTTTTGCTCCAGAATGTTGTATCTTGTTACTTCTAGTCTGAAAGTGTTTTTGGTTACACAATGTGAACTTAAACAAAAAGATAAGACTACTGATCAGCCACTTTACGGGCAAGATTAGCAGGTACATTTAGTAATATGTTTGTTACCCAACTGCTTACTTGTACTAAGTAGTTGGTAGCAATGGGTAGACCCAGTAGATATACAGTGTCTGACACATAGCAACTGGTGCAAATGTCTAAAGGAGAAACTGACAAGCCCAGACATGTATTGTCAGTGATAGATTGAAGAGATGGCACTGTACTGGAAAGACACTTAATGAACTATTTCAATGTGATGGGTTGATTTTCTCTTTAACAGAACACCATGGATATGTCTTTGAAATGCTACAGACACAGTTTTTATTAAAATAAAATCATATGACCAACCCTGGGAAATGGTGGTATGATCACAAGATTGTTTTTGTCCACAATTGCTTTATGTAAATTTCATGTACTGTTTACTGAAAGACATAATCACGATCCACTGGGAAGTGGACGATGTGTTAATTCTGTTTTTGTGGTAGACTGTCACATGAGCACAATAAATCTAAAACAATAGGTACTTGATAGAAACCTCAAACCTACACCAAAAGTTATCCCTATAGACTAGATGGCCTGGTTTGATTTTTGGAAGATTGCTTGCTGCATTAAACTGCATATTAATAAGGTAAACTGAAAGACGTGGAGTTCATGTAAGCACAGTGTGTTATTTGTATATGAAGACAAGACATTAATGTGTGCTGGTTAACGCAATCATCAGAATAGTTTGTATATTTCATATTGTATTGTGATCATGGTGGGTCATGTGCTTCTTCTTTTTTTTTTTTAAACAGACTTTGTAGTGTCCAACCTCACTAGAAATTGGTATGGATGTGAAAAATGGCATGTTTCTAAGGGATTATTTTCTCCTGGAGACTTGAATTTCCTTCTGTGAATGACAGGAAGCAGAGTGTCACACAAACACTGAACTCAGACACAACGAAACAATGATAAAACGGACACACTGATAAAGCCAGAGTAAGGTATTGCCATTTATTATGATAGATTATTGAGCTCGAAAGTTTCAAGCTTGTGGAAGTTGTTTTTCATACTGTAGTTAAAATATATATATATATATATATATAAAAAAGGGCCCTGATATCTCTGGCTTTACTGACTGATGCATCAGCAAGAGAAATGTAAGAGGAGAAGCAACATGGACAGTTGGCATAACATATCCTTTAACCATCTGTCCTACTTTTAACCTGGAGCCCCCTATGAGTGTGTATTCATGAACCTAGTCATCAACAGAACCCAGTGACCCAGTCGCTCTACAGGCCTCACAGTTTCAGCTGTAACAGATATCGCCAACGTGCCAATTGGATGACCACTACACTTTTATGGCTGAGGACAGTTTACTGTGTGGGCCTGTATATGGACGTACAAGAACACCAGGACGTGCAGTTCTGGCTGTAAGAGGGCCATATCAATAAGTGCATTGTGTTGTTTGGTAAACAAAGAATTACGTATGTAGACATGGTCAGGGTGACAGTGATACAGCACAATGACAGCTAGATAACAAAAGTTTGCTCCATTATTAAAGTAGCAGAAAAAAATGAAATCTTAACTGGCTATAAATTCTTTTAATACTACTGTACTGTGTTGACATGACAGAATTAAACCTGCAAATTGTATTGGTTGATGTGGCAGGTGAGCAGACAAACTTCAATTAACCAGAATTTCTGTGCTTTCATCTCGTACAAGTCAACTGACATTTCAACTCTTTTCATCTTTCTCTTCAATTGACATTTCTCCTTGTACATCGACACTACAACCTCTCAGGTCAGCAACAAACGGCAACAAAAAGACTTTTAAGCTTCTCTGATTTCCCACAACTTCCACTGTTCATACAATTTACTCTGACTTCTTTTTAGCACTTCCGTTTTAACTGCTAGTTCAACTCCTTTAATTGTATTTCAACTGCCACTTTAACTACAACTTTAAATATTTGATTGTTTTTAGGGATGTAACGGTATGAAAATGTAACCTCACGTTTATAGTGACCAAAATTATCACGGTTTTCTGTATTATCACGGTATTTTTAAAAGCGTGTTCAATATGTTCAGAAAGCACTGATAGGCCTACACAAGCTGAAATAGTTTCAAAAAGTGTAACGGTGTTTATTACATTACAAAAATATAGGCAATACCTTGTCAAAAGTGCAACTTTTAACATCTAAGGAACAAGGGTTCAGCATGTAAACAGCTTATTTGTCAGGAATATTTCCAGTAGTGCAGGTTTAAATTATACAAATCCAAACATTCAAGCTAAGACATAAAGAACAATATGTAAACAAATCAAAGAAACACCACTAAGTATATACTTGTTTTCTTCATCATCAAAAACACACGGTTTCCACACCGTGGTAATCCACTGTGATAATGATATTTTAAATGAAAACATCCATTACATCCCTAATTGTTTTACATGTTTTAACAGCGAAATTTAAGCTGCAAACACATGTACATTTTCTCCATAAAATTCAGCCTTTTCTTGTTAGAATTTTACCTTTTAGACTTTGTGAATTTCTAAACTTGCGACAGCCTACCAATAGTCTACATTTAGTTTTTTCCCCATGTATTTAACCAGCAGAAATGGCAGCAGGGACATGCAACTGAAGGCCAGACTCAAACCCGGAATGTTGCTGTTCACGGTCTGCCTGGGCACCCTGTACTATCTTTTTCTATTTAGTTTAATGTGTGTTGAGTAAGCCCAAGAAGCTATTGCCAAATAAATTAAAATGCGACTTATAGAATGAAACAATTGTGACAGAGAAAACCACTATGGCTTTGGGCTTTCCCACTGAATGTTGATGAGACAATAGCATGAGCTGACCTGTACAGTGAACACAAGAGGGCTGCCCCCTAAAAAGACGATGTCTGTCTGTTGGCTGCCCTGACTGACACTCAGCTCTGGTGCTGAAGTCGACTAAACTACTTTTGAACCTGATGCTGGTATATCCTCCTCTACTGCAGTGAATTTTATTGGGCCACAGACAGTTTTGACCACGCTTGAGATAATGACATATATATGAAGTCTATTTTGAAGACTTATAAAATAAAACAACCAAGAAAAAAGCCCAGTGTTTTAAACTCCTTTTCGAGGCAGGATTTTTCAACTTGTGAAAGAGTTCATGGCAATTCTTCCTTTGTATCTGAGGTAAAAATAGATGTTACAAAGGTACACGCTACAAGGTATTATACCTGATAAGTTTGCTTATGATTTAAAAAAAAAAAAAATGTATGGTACTTATTAAAACAGTTTATCAGGACAAAGAAAGTGGTTGGCCTATTTTTGGGTTCATACCCGGTTCAATTAGTCACAGTGTCTTGAATATGAACTCTGCCATTTCTTTCTACTTCCTTGGAGGCTTCATAAAGTTGACATCCATTCACTAAGCTGTCATTAACCTAAATATTCAGACGAGCAGCAGAGAGTCGGCCCAGATGTTCAGGCTGGCAGCAGCAGGTGTACTGCATTGAACGTCAGGACTGTTGTTTTGGTTACGTTGCTAAGCCGTTTCATGTAATTACCTCTTGTAGAAAAGAGCCAGAGGGACCACAGCCATCTTCAATCCTTTTCATAACTTCACAAGTTTTAGCACAGTAAAGCAATTGAGAGCTTACCTGCTTTTACTCAAAGGTGCAGCAACATGTTCTGAATCATAACATTATATTGTTATATGCCCTTGCCTCATATTGACCCTGTGCCTGTTTGTTTCCTAGGAGACAGCGGGAAGGTGACAACAGTCGTGGCCACACCAGGTCAGGGCCCGGACCGCCCACTGGAAGTCTCTTACACTGACATCAAGGTGAGCCAGGAAGTAAAACCAATACCTCACAGTGTCATTAGAAGGAGCTCTGGCCTTTATATGTAGACAGAAGTACAACGTTATCACCTCATCTACTACTGTAACTAAGACTTTTATCACCTCATTACACAAAATGACTGCAATATATCTGGCTGAAGTTGATAAGGTTGTTGATCAATACCAGTGGCTCCATAATTACTTTGGCAGTTGCTAAGATTTATGACTTTCAATGCTAACTTTATCGCCTACTTTCAGTTGGCTATCTTGTCTCGGATCTGAAAATATGACATAATTGTGTCAGTTCGAGGCTAATGAAACTACATGAGATGAGATTGGTGT